>NC_079207.1:6680077-6980077 GCF_026745355.1 Beta vulgaris subsp. vulgaris | reverse complement strand
GCAATACGTATGTCGATTGTTTGAGTCTATTTTTAGTAAAATTCATCAAAACATAATTATATTTTTAGTAAAATTCATCAAAACATAATTATAAAATTATAATTTATAATTATTGCTATTCACATTACTGTAATCTATAAAGCTTTTAGAAATTAAAATAAATATTTAGATGTAAAGTTTTGTAGTCAAATTAAATTTGTAATTTTTTTTAATTGAGTAACTATTTTTCTTATTATGTCAAGTTACTTTGTTAATGTTTATTTAGTTTGTTGTTGGAATATTTGACTCATCTTTAAATTAAGAAATGATATAATTGTACAAAATCTGAATATCCAATCAACTATATATATTTAGCTCAGGATAAAAGAGATACTTCATTGGGAACTCTATAGCTCCCCTTGGCTTATAGTATAAATGTATAATAGGGATTAAAGAGATATATATATTAATGACAATTTTGGTTTGATTAAAAAAGATAAATATATATTAATAAAGAAACAATTATTTAGCATAATGATAGGGAGGATATTCTATTTTAATTTATTAATTTTTTAAATAGATAAGTTCTAACCTTTGCACTAAGTGCATGTGTGATTTTGTGCATAGGTTAGAAAAATCGTACATACATAGGATAAAAATTATGAGTTTGAAGCATGCGATGGTGAGTAGTGAAATGAGATCTGAATTAGTCAAATTTGGAGGAAATGAGGACAAATTAGAGTGATGAAAGAGATTCAATGGTGAAAAGGTCGCCATGCCTAGTCAGCTCTTGCTGTGAATTGTAGGACCACTTAATTAAAATTTACTTAATTTGTTCTTTCCCAAAAGAAAAATTTACTTAATTTGTCATTAAGTGGAAAAGACAAGTCTTAAACATTTTTAAATCATAATTTCATCATCAAGCTGTAAGACTAGTGGCTATTTTTCCGGGTAATGATTAATGAATATAAATGAAAAATACTTGTACGGATCTAGGTTATGTTCAGTTCACTTTATTTTTGCTTATTTCAGATCTAATCAGATCAGATAAAATAAGTTCATATCAAATCAGATCATGCTTATATTTAAAAACTCATTATTACTATTAAATATCTTTCATTACATATTAGTAAAAATTATACTAATTGAATATTAATAAAATACTCATTGAGACGAATCAAACAAGACCCCACATGACTATATTTTTTTCTTATATATTGAGAAAAATCTAAAAGATTCTCTCTAATTGTGAATAGTGTCAAGATTCTAAGTGAGAAAGATAAAAAAATACAAAGGGAGTATTATTATTGTTGTTGTTGTACTTATTAATTATTAATATTGGTAATTATTATTAATCTTGTTATTACCATTATAAATGTCATTGTTATCATTATATTAAGTTATTTTGTTGTTATTAAATAATAGAAAATTAAAAGTCACGTGTTAAGAACATAACGCAAAAATAAGAAATATATATAATATGATAGCTCAAATCCATGACAACGAAACTACGTACTAAGTTCGGATTACATTTCAAAATAAGCTAAGTGTGAGATACAAATTATAAATTTAGATTTGGTACACCTCTTCTTATCGAATTCCAAATCTCTCTAGCTATTTGAAGTTGCACGCTATTTATTTCTTTTATGAGCAAGTCATATTTGTTTGTATATCTTATTTTATTTTATATGAAAAAAAGAGTAAGTGTGAAACATTTTTTTTAAGGGAAAGTGTGAAACATTGTATAAGTACTCTTATAAATTAATGACTTGAGTTATATAATTATTTTAGTAATAATAATTATTATTATGATTATAATTATTATTGTTGTTCTTATAATAATATAATAATAATAATAATTATTATTAATAAAAGTTGTAATAGAAATAAAATGATAATAATAGTGATACTATAAAAAAGATCTTATAATGTATTGCATAATAATGAATTACAAAGTAATAATATAATAGTAATATATTTTATAAAAGATAAGATCTTGTAAATCAGATCAGCTCAGACCAGATCAGATCAGAAAAAATAAGTTCATATCAGATAAGTTCAAATCAGAAAATTTCAGGTGAACTAAACATAGCCCTAGTGTAGATAAGAGGCTTTGTCTAGCCTTGAAGCCTTTCAAACATAATGATACAAGAGTTTTTCTAACATATGTCATCTTTGAATCTATGAACAACCAAATGCATCAAATAAATGAGCAGAAGGTGATAGTATTGGCATCACTTCCAATCTTAGTGGTCAAGAGATCGAGTCTCACTCCTTACATGGAGGGATTCCCAATTTCCCCCTTCCTTATAAGAGACTTCATTATTATGAAACAGTATTATGACAGAGGACATTATTGGACATATAGAAGTGTTAAATTTGATTTTATTTCTTTGAGTCGGAGACGTGAAATTTGTTTGTTAGTCAGTTGAAAGTCTTGACCTAAATAAATCATGGTTAGTATGGCTTAGACAAAACTTAACATGAATATTAAAATTAAACATGAATTTAATGTTTAAGTCTCATTAATACTATATTTAATCTTTGGGTAAATTAGAAAAATTGAGACTACAATGGTAAGAATAAAAAAAAAAACTTGAATCTACCACTGTAAATTCTTAAGAATAAGAATCTATCAATAGAAATTTCCCTAATAAATATTGTGTAATGAATTAATTTAAGTTTCTTTAGAAAAAAGTTGAATGCCCTCAACAACAACTTTGGTTGTTTTTTAAATTTGCAACAGTAGAACCACTTCCACAAATTATGATCAACCAATAAGTTATAAAAAGCAAGAAAACGAATATCCTAGGGCACCTAGAAACATCATATGAATATACCACCATGCATGCAGTTAAGTTATTTCTCCCAATGTCGTCCCATTATCTATTTATCTATATAATATACTTTACAACAAAACTTATCTATAATTTATAAGATCTCTATGCTATAATATAATATTATGATTAGTTGATCTCCATATATAGCAGTTGTACTGATATGATCTTTCTGATTCGTGTGAAAGAAAAAGGGGTTTGTGATGACATGAGTTGGCATTTAGCGTTTAGCATTTTGGCAATTAGCATCATGCACTACGTATATATTATCAAAAATATGTTAAAGCTTGTCCAAAATTAGTTAATTTACGCTATATTTATTTGATTGAGTTTGTTTTGAAAGAGACAGTCTACTTTTAAATTAAAATTAGGCAATGGTAAGCCCAATATTAAAAAGAGAATTAGCTCAATAGTGACTAGGTTTCGGTGACTAGGTTAATCCATTTAATAACTAGGTCTACTTTTATATTAAAATTAGACCGTCTCTTTTAATAATTTTTGTATTTCTTTACAACTATTTCATTTGAAGTGATTTTCTTTATATATCTTCATAATTTCCTTTACAAAATCATGAAAAATGCCAAAGTTATAGATTATTCAATATCGTCTATTTTTATATCATCCTCATAAAAAAATGGTAACTACTCACATAACTTAATTACTACATCTGAATCATCGTACATTTATTTATCTCAAATGGTTAGAGGGATTTGCTTATTGATCTACAATTAAAAGAGTTACCGTTTTTTATTAGTCTACATATAATTGACAATAATATATATATATCGGGGTCAAATGAGAAAACTACATGAACTTTTTACTATTTGAAGTCAATGTGCATATTTTCTTACCAATGTCCAATTTTTTTCATCATTGGCATTATTTTAACAAAAATAATTTATCTAAAGAAATGGGTTGTTTGGCAATCGACTATTGGCTGGTTTACTTTGCTTGTTTGACTAGCTGGAAGCATTGACCGTATGTAATGGCTTTTTAGATTGGTTGTTTAAGCCGACTGTTTTCAAAAGTGTGCTATAATTGTTGGCTGTTTATTAGAAAGTTTGTGGGTCAACAAGCCAAAATCCAATCCAAAAAGTTTCTCCAGACAACCCTTTTATTTTGGCTTGAAAGCCAACTTTTCAGCCAACAACCAAAAAGTTAATAACCAAACATTTATTTTAATTGTTTAACTAAATTAAAAAGCCGAAATCCAATTAAAAAGCCATTTACCAAACATAATCAGAAGGTAATATGTAAAAACCTTTATAATACACATACATTTATTTCTTAATTAAGAACTTTTTAATAATCTATTTTCTTTTATGGTGATTAATTTTATGAACAGATATTAAAAAATATTCTGACAGAAATATTTTATTTAACCTCTCGTCTATAGTGATGGATTCTATCCAATCATTGAGATATAACTATATAACTACATAATTATATATATATAAGCCCATATCAACATATAATATGACAACAAATCCAAGTAGAAAGACATGCATGTATATAAGAATATTAAGATAACCAAGTTTGGCGGGCTGATTAATTAACTTAATCAGTATTAGTAACAAGCTAAGTACGATATCGACACGTCCCAAACTCACTAAAAAAAAGAGTTGATTGGATAAGGCTTCTTTTCTCCAACACTTTTTCTTGTAATTAATTAGCTACTTAATTAAGCGGTTTGCATGGTTAAGCCGTGGAAATAGTGTCGTGATTTTGGCTTTTATCATGTCTACACATAATCAAATACATAATTATCAATTTTCTAATAACTATAACAATAATAATAACAATAGCAAAAATTATTGAAAGAGTCAATCTAATTTTAATATAAAAGTAGACATCGTCACTAAATGAATTAAACTAGTTACTGAAAGAAATTAACCTAAGTCACTATTAATATTGGGTTAATCTTTTTTTTAATATTGGATTTATTATTGCGTAATTTTAATTTAAAAGTAGGCGGTTTCTTATCAGATAAACTCTAACAATAATATTAGGTCGTTGTCAATCGGTCATAAGCATGTCAACATTTTATAGGTAGGTTGTTGCCACCTTAAGTACATTTCTACTAATTAATTTAGGACTAAGTATAATATGATAACTAAAGTTGTTTGAAAACCTAATTAATCTTATCGATGCCCAAACTCTTGTAGGACAAAATATTAATTATATAAATTACTTGTAGTTGTTACTGATAGCATATAAGCATATCATGCTTTGATTCAATAGAGTAGACCATGAGTTCATCAAAAAGAAATAGGCCTTGATTAGGTAAATGATCTTGGCCAACTTTTTGATTGATTATTGTCTTTAAAATTTGTTGGAGTGGTAAAATAAGTAAAAAGATGTGGCTGTAAATGGCTTTGCAATTGCCTAAAAAATAGCTTCTCATCCAAAAAAAACATTTGTACGAGCCAACTAATTGACATACTTTCTCTGTTCTATAATTAATGTAACGTCAAGGAAAGATATAATATTATTTAAGATATTTATATGATATAGAGAGAGATATAAAAGGATAAAATAGTGATGACTCATGTAATGTTAAGAGAGATATAAAAAAAAAGTAAGGAACCCATTAGTCAATTGGGAAAAGCTATATTATTTTGGTGAAGTGTTTCACATATATTACAATTGAAGAAGTATCTCCCAGCAAAAACTAAAAAGATGATTCGTTTTCAAAGTTTATAAAGATATATCAAGTACTTTATCCGTTTTTCAAATTAATTGTAATATAATTCGCCTTTTAAGATCTCCAAAGTTTACTTTGTTGTTGGTGATCAGTCTCAGTCTCCAGCAGGCCCAAGCCCAAGCAATACTAATCCACCTAATATCATTTGTTCACTTGTATGAGCTGTACTTAGTTTGTTACTAAGTTTGTTATTTCTGTTATTACATTCTTGAATGATGTAATAAGTATATAAGGTGGTTACATTGTAATAACTCTAATTCATTTCATTACAGAAATAATACTCTCTCTCTGTTCTCCTCTCTCTATCTTCTATTCTCTATTCTTCTGTGAAAATGAAGTTTTCATAATCATCATATGATAAACTTCAATATGGTATCAGAGCTTTTCCGCATTATTACAAAGATCCTTCGTTGATTTCAGATTAAAATCTGAAAGTTTCTTTGAGGAATTCAGACAAATTTTCTGGCATTTTTGTTCTTACGTCAAAATAGGTTTGAATATTCTTTTACCTCAAATTCTTATTAACGAGCTGCAGAATATGTTCATTTGGAATTCTGATTAGCTAGATTTGATTCTTTTCGATTAATTCAAGTGGTATTGACTTGAATTTTGTTGATTGTTGATTAATTCAAGTGGTATTGACTTGAAACTTGTTGGTTTTTTATATAATCAAGTGGTATTGACTTGATCTTTGATGATTCTTGATGTATTCAAGATAGTTAGCTTGAAATTAGTGAAAATTTTAATCTATTAAAATCAGATTTTCTTCATATCAATACACTTTTCACTCTAAATCAAAATGCCTGAGAGTCCTACAAATTCAATTTCCAATAGCCTACCTCCTACACAAGATCCAACTAGTGTTTACTATCCATCCTTCTGAAAATCCTACCCTACCTCTTGTTTCTGAGCGTTTCAGTGGAGTTGGATATGGTGAATGGAAGAGGAGCATGATCATAGCTCTCTCTGCTAAAAATAAAATGGCGTTTGTTGATGGCACACTAGTAAAACCTTGTGAAACTGATAAATCTTATCATGTCTGGGAAAGGTGTAACAATGTTATTATCTCATATATACTGAGGTCTCTTGATAATAACATTGCTAGGAGTGTGATTTACTATACTACAGCAAGGGAGATTTGGCAGGACTTAGAAGAAAGGTTTTCACAAAGTTCTGGTCCTCAATTATACTCCTTACAACAAACTCTTCATGATCTATTCCAAGATTCTTCAACATC
Source organism: Beta vulgaris subsp. vulgaris (assembly GCF_026745355.1). Lineage (NCBI taxonomy): Eukaryota > Viridiplantae > Streptophyta > Magnoliopsida > Caryophyllales > Amaranthaceae > Beta > Beta vulgaris. The sequence goes on along the minus strand of NC_079207.1, from coordinate 6,973,320 downwards.
TGTTGCTGAGTTTTTTACAGAGATCAAGAGTATTTGGGATGAGATGAGTGCCATGAATCCTATTCATGTTTGTTCTTGTACTGGATGTACATGTGGTATCACTAAACAATTTTTCAAACAACAGCAAGAAGAAAGATTAATTCAGCTGATCTTGATGAAGATTGATAACAAATACAACAATGTTAGGAGCAATCTTCTTATGATGCAACCTCTTCCAAACATTCAACTAGCCTATAGACTGTTAAGTCAGGAAGAAAAGCAAAGGCAAACTAGTTCTTTAGCTGTTGAGAACATAGGTTATATGGCCTTTGCAGCTGCTGATCAGAAAGATAGATATTCCATTACAAAGGGGAATAATGGAGGTATTAAGGTTAATTCCAACAATAAAAGGAATTATTCCTCAACTGGAACTTTTTCTTGTGACTACTGTCACATGCCAGGTCACACTAAGGAGAGATGTTATAGACTTCATGGATTTCCTGCTGGTTATGGTACTGGTAAAGGATATAAAGGAGAAGGGAAGAAGGTAGTTGCCCTGGTTCATGGAGAAACTGACAGTGATGATATTGATGATGAAGTTCCTATTTCAGTCAGTCAATACAATCACCTTCTGCAACTTATCACCAAGCAAGTCCCTGATCCTTACTCAACAAGCACTGGTCCTAGTGCTCATGTTGCAGGTACTTGTTTATTAAGTTGTTCAAACTCTAAATGGATTATTGATAGTGGTGCTAGTGATCATATATGTTCTAACTTAGAACTATTTGAGTCCTATTCACCATTTGATGTCTATCCTAACACCATTACTATCGCTGATGGCAAAACAGCTAAAGTGGAACATATAGGGACTGTTCATCTTGACAATGGTATTAAACTTGACAAAGTATTACATGTACCTAATTTTAAGTTTAATCTTATATCTACACATAAGTTGTGTACAAATTTATCATGTGAAGTGATTTTTTCTCACAATAAATGCATGATTCAGGGTCCTTCCATGAGTTCCTAAGTTCTTGGTGAACTTCATTCTGGGTTATATGCAGTAGATGACAATCAATCCAAGCTAGATTCTCTTCCTCAGACTGGTATAGCTTGTCCAGCCTCTCTTGAAGAAGCAAAATTATGGCATATGAGACTAGGCCACATACCATTTAATAAGCTACATCTAGTTAATGATTGCTTTACAGAGAATATTATCTCTAATACAATTTGTCAAGTTTGTCCCAAAGCAAGGCAAACTAGGATTTCTTTTCCTAAATTTTTATCAACTTCTACTCAGAAACCTTTTGAGCTTTTACATGTGGATGTTTGGGGTCCCTATCATACCAAGACTCATGAAGGTTGTAATATGTTTTTAACAGTTGATGATTTTTCCAGACACACATGGGTTTTCTTAATGAAACATAAGAGTGATTTTGTAGCTATCTTACAAATGCTTAATTCTCTAATTAAGACTCGGTATGGTGCTCAAATTCTGTGCATAAGATCTGATAATGCAAAAGAATTGTGTGAAGGGAGTATGTTGCAGTTTTACACAGCTCAAGGAATTCTACACCAAAGAAGCTGTACGTACTCTCCTCAACAGAATGGGGTTGTGGAGAGAAAGCACAGGCACCTTCTAGAGACAGCAAGGGCCCTTCTCTTCCAATCCAGGGTACCTGTCAGATTTTGGGGTGAGTGCCTCCTATGTGCTGCACACCTAATAAACAGGATGCCTTTTAGCAGCGTTCAGTTTTCTTCTCCTTATGAACTCTTACATGGTTCTAAGCCCTCTTTTTCTCACTTGAAAGTTTTTGGTTGCCTCTGCTATGTCTCTACTATTAAAGCTCATAGATCCAAATTGGATCCTAGAGCCACTCCTTGCATTTTTCTAGGGTATCCTTCAGGTCAGAAAGCTTATAAAGTATATGATCTAGAAAATCACAAGTTATTTTCTAGAGATATCATTTTTCATGAAAAACATCTCCCTTTCCATCATTCTCCTACTTCGTCTTCTATTCCTCCCATTTTCTTACCTGCTAACACACCTTTTGACATGGATTCTTATCTTGATATCCCTGATTCTCTTATTCTCCCTACACCTGTTACTTCTCCTACTCCTACTATTCCTACTTCTTCTTCTCCTGCACATTCTCCTGAATCTTCTTCTTCCATACCCTCATCTATTTCTCCTTTACCTCTTCCACCTTCAAGATTCTCTACTAGACCCAAACACACTCCCAAATATCTTGATTCTTATATTTGTACAGCTCAATCAATCCTCTCTCACTGGTGTAATATTGTTTTTTATGACAATTTACCCCAACACACTAAAGCTCTCATCAGTCAACAATGTTCCTTATCTGAACCTTCTAGTTATTCAGAAGCTGTTAAGGATCCTGGTTGGGTACAAGCCATGCAAAAGGAATTTACAGCACTAGAACAAACAGGCACTTGGGATCTAGTTCCCCTTCCTAAAGGCAAGAAACCCATAGGTTGCAAATGGGTCTTCAAGGTTAAGTTAAAGGTTGATGGTTCTCTTGAAAGACTCAAAGCTAGATTGGTAGCTAAAGGTTTCACACAGAAATATGGCATTGATTATGCAAAAACCTTCTCACCAGTGGTTCAAGGGCCACCATTAGGTGCTTATTGGCTGTTGCTGCCTCCAAACAGTGGCATATCCATCAATTGGATATCAATAATGCCTTTCTACATGGCACCTTGGAAGAAGAGGTCTATATGAAGTCTCCTGAAGGTTACTATAATCCTGATCATTATGTTTGCAAGCTTAAAAGATCCCTATATGGCTTGAAACAAGCCTCTAGGTAATGGTTTGCTAGATTGCAAACTGAGTTGGTTGATCAAGGCTACACTCAGTCTAAAAATGACTATTCCCTTTTCATTTCTACCTCACCTCATTTTACTGTAGCTGTCATCTATGTAGATGACATTAGTTTAACTGGCCCTGAGCTTTCTTCCATTATAGCTCTCAAAACCCACCTACATGCCATCTTCAGCATCAAAGATTTAGGCCAGTTAAACTATTTCTTGGGTATTGAAGTCAATCACCTCCCTGAAGGTATTATTCTTACTCAGAAAAAGTAAACTACTGAACTTCTCCACACTTGCAACCTCAATACTTCCAAACCTGCTAAAACTCCCTTTCCTATCAATCACAAACTAACCCTTGAAGAAGGAGAGTTCACTGATCCTCTTCATTACAGGTGTTTAGTTGGAAAACTAAATTTCCTTACCCATACCAGACCTGATCTCTCCTTTGCTGTCCAAACCTTAAGCCAATTTATGCAAAAACCCAGAATCCCTCATCTTCTTGCTCTCACTCATGTTTTGAGATATATAGCTTACACTCATGGTCAGGGTATCCTTTTGAAAGCCAGTGACACTCTCACTCTCCAGGCCTATTCAGATTCAGATTGGGGCTCCTGTCCTAATATTAGAAGATCAGTTACAGGGTATGTTTTGTTACTTGGCAGCTCTCCAGTTTCTTGGAAGTCTAAGAAGCAAAGTACTATCTCTAGATCATCTAGTGAAGTTGAGTATCGTGCTCTGGCTGCCACAGCTTCTGAAATAACTTGGCTTGTTAGACTACTCAATGATCTTCAAGTTACTGATATTAAGTCTGTAGCCTTGAAATGTGACAATCAAAGTGTCATTCACATTGGTAAAAATCCTGTTTTTCATGAGAGAACCAAGCACATGGAGCTTGATTGCCACTTTACTAGGGAGAAAAAGCTAGATGGTCTCCTTGAACTCACCTATACACCCACTACTCAGCAATTGGCAGATGTCTTTACAAAGGCTCTATCTTCCCCTCAGCACAATTACTTATTGTCCAAGCTAGGCATGTTTTCTTTGCAACCTGCTAGCTTGAGGGGGGGGGGGGTGTTGGTGATCAGTCTCAGTCTCCAGTAGGCCCAGGCCCAAGGCCCAAGGCCAAGCAATACTAATCCACCTGATATCATCTGTCCACTTGTCTCAGCTGTACTTAGTTTGTTACTAAGTTTGTTATTCCTGTTATTACATTCTTGAATGATGTAATAAGTATATAACGTGGTTACATTGTAATAACTCTAATTCAATTCATTACAGAAATAATACTCTCTCTCTCTTCTTCTCTCTCTATCTTCTATTCTCTATTCTTCTGTGATAATGAAGTTTTCATAATCATCATATGATAAACTTCAATAGATATCAATATATGTACTCTTGTATTTTATGTGTTCCAAAATATTTGCTCTATTTTCTTTCTAAATTGCAATTTGAGGAGGATCAAAAGTCGAAAAAGTGTTTGAGTAGACTCAAACTTTAAAGTATAGAGAAAATGTACCAAAATAGAATGGAGCAAAATTTCAAGATGAAGATTATATCATCTGATTATGTTATTTTTTATATATTATTGAGAAGTTATGGCTATAACATGTAAATTTTAAAAAAGAGCGTCGCGATCAATTATTTGACATAACGGAAGTGACAACCAAAAGCTAGAGATCGCTCAATATTAATGTAAGTCATGAAATTTAAATTTCATATAAAGATATAGTTAAATTGTTAAAGTCGTATAATGAACTCAAAATTAATCATTCTCAAAAGTAATTAGTTTTTTTATTTATAAAATGTCAACAAAAAACTGAAAATTACATGATTTCTTGATTTTCTAATTTTATGATTTTTATATCTATTTTTTATGTTATTTAAAAAAACAATAACGACCAGACTCTAATCTTTAAGTACTAGCCTTACATGCACGCAATGGCGTGCGAATCGATATCGTGTGATAACATATGAAGTAGAAAATAATTTTTTTTGAGTAGAAAAACTGTCTTTAAATGTTGTTTTTTCTAAAAAAAAATTGATATTTTGTTTAAGTATCCTACTTTCCCCCTTTTTTCATTAAAAATAAAAAGTTAGTTATCTCCCTATTTTTTTCTTAAATTCTTTTTCTATTTTTTGGTGTCCCCCATGTGTTGCCTTATATAATAGAGATACGTACAATACAACTTTGTAAACCGTTTATTTCACCAACTAGCCAAACAAATGAATGAGTTAACAAAATAATTACCAAACAACTTCCATGCACTAACAATCACCCACCAATTAAACTCTCCTTTTTTTTTCTTTTTTTTTTTGATAGCATGTTATTACACTCTTTTTTTCTAATAAGGAAAGATAATTGGTCCGAAAGATCAATCCTTACTAGGCTACTAGCTCGCAGGGCACACCAGCTTCGAGGCTGCCAGGCTGGGTACAAGGCTAAACAACCCAGAAGTAAATATCATAATGAGGTTTCGAACCTTGGACAATATCCTGAAATTTGAAGTGGTACTCCATTAAGCTACCACCTCTCCCCCACGCTCTTAAACTTTTTATTTGCATTGGATGTGTCTCTAAAGTACGATGCAAAGAAGAATTTTACAACATATGCTCTTGGAATATTCTTTGAAGACTCCATTGCCATTACCATGCAAAAAGTGAATATAAAAAATCTCGTTATTAAATAAATCTCGTTATTAAAAGTTGCTATAATATTAGGTCAGAAGTCGGTAAGTCACAAACTCATAAAGCACATATGCAAGGTAACGAATGAACTCTATGCAGCTTTGGATTAAACAAGCTAAGGAATATGTGGAGTGACCTAACCTAGGACTAATTGATTTCGTCTACCATGTAATCAAGAGTGAGAGGTGGCAAACAGGCAAATAGATAGGGCTTGTGCTAATATAATTAAACATGTGATGGAATGATAAATGAGTTCTAAATCCCTTTTGTTTTGATATAATTTAGAGGTTGTATAATTAAACGATATATAACAACATGTGATAGTCTTGTGGTATCGTTATTATCTCCGATTGTAAAGTTGATATGAGATTAAATCTTACTGCTTGTAAAAGGAATCCCAAATCCCTCCCCGGTACGAGTAGTGATGGAGTTAGGATTATTTTGTTGGGGGGTCGAATCCATATATCATATATGGAGTTATGGACTTGAATGAAACCATAAAAGCAAACTAAAATATGCAAGTAATAGGGTTTAAACCCTAGATATAAAGTTACAAAAGCTAATATAGCATTTAATACCAATTACTATTCGATATATATATGTAGTTTATATTTTTGCAAAATGTAGTGGATAATATCTAAAATCATGACAGGGTCATAGCCTATCCCAATCTCCTAGTTACGTCATCGCTTACAAGAGACTTCAATTTACCTATCTAAGAAAATATACTAAATGTTACAAGACATATACTAACTTCGTTTCAAATTAATCTATACACACTTCATTTTGGGGGAGAACTAAGGAGAAAGTTCAAAAATATGAGAGATAAACTAAAAAGGTGGAGAGAGAAACTAAAAAGTGGATTAAAATATTATAAAGTGGACGACATGAATAAGAGGTAGACGTGAAATGTTACCAAAAATAATAATAAAAAGAAACAGTGTGTAGATTTTAAAAAATAGACTAAAAAGGAAAGTGTGTAAATTAAAAAGAAACGGAGATAATCTCTATTATATAAGTCAAGGGATGAGGTGTGGTGTCCTCTTTTGAAGTGACTAAAATACCCTCTAATAGTAATCTAAAATAATGTTTTTCTTTTATAAAATATTGAAAATGAGAATCAATAATAAAACTTGTCATATGAGTAGGTCAAAAATGGAATATGCAATATTATTAATAACAAACTAGATTGACACAATCATTTCACGAAATCAATTAAAATCTTCAACCAAAAAAAGTTAGCAACATATCGTGATAACATAATATTTTTCATATTTACAAAGTTCAAACAATATGGTTTATTAACATCTATAATTGTTAATAAACTATACTAAAGTCGTTGATAAGAAAATTATTAAATCATCTACCAAATTTAACAGTGACGGTATTGAACAGTTAAAAATCATTCACTTTTAATTTAAAAAGATAATAACATCTACAAAAGAACCTTAATAATTTACATCACTATCAAAATAATTTTGAATAAACAAAAAAACATGTCCATTTGTATTTAACTATATAAGTTTGTTGACGCACACATCGCGTGCATATACAACTAGTATATACTATGCAAACCATATGACTAGAGAATTCATATTTGGGTTAGCCCAATGGGTCAAGGGAGTGGAAAAATCATATGCTCTATGTTTTGCCATATCTCAGCAAAATATATACACATTAAAATATACACAATATACTTTAAAAATAGCAATTCACGATATATATATATATATCGGTTATTTCATGAGGTACCCCTGAGTTCTTTGAAAATTCACGTGGTACCCAGTTTTTTTAAAAAATTCACCAGGTATCCTTGAGTTTACTAAAAATGCACCAGATGCCCTTAATGACTAACGGCGTTAAGTTTCGTTAGTCATTAAGCCATGTGGCAACTTCGTATTGGCTCTCTAAAAAATATTTTGTTAATAATTAAACAAAATTAATAAAAAAACTTAAAAAAATTAAAAAAAATCTCAACCCCTAGCCACCGGCCCACCACTGCCACCACCTGCCGGCAGTAATCCCACCGCCTTTACCGCCTCCGTCACCCTCCTGCGCCGGCGAGGAGGACCGTTGGTGTCACACCCTCGCCGGTAGCCTTCCCCTTCCCCTCCCCGCATAACCACCATCCCGATCCCAAAACCCCAACCCACCCCCTAGAAAAACCTCCCTCCACCCCACGGCCGGCGCCTAAACCACATCCCCAGTGCCGGCGAACATTTCTCGACCATCTCAACCATTTCACTCCTTAAAAACACCACATAAAACCCCCAAATCGAAAACCCCCAAATCAAAAATTAGGGTTTTGATTTGGGGGTTTTAAGGTTTGTAGGTGGTTGTTTAAGGGGGGAGGGGGGGAAAGAGGGTAGGGATGGCAGGGAGTGGGGCGATGAAGCTTCGCCGGCGCCGTGGAGGATTTTTGGCGCCGGCTGTGGTGCAAATGGGGTGTTTCAAGGGTTAGAGGGGGTTTGGGGTGAAGGTGGTTTCGGAGGGAAGAGGAGGGCTTGTCGGGGAAGGGTGGGGCAGGGAAGAGGAGGGCTGCCGGAAGGTGGGGGCAGGGAAGGTCGCTGGCGTAGGGGGGTTGCGGGGTGGGGGTACTGCCGGCGAAAGGGTGGCGGGGGTGAGGGCAGGGGTGGCTGGGTTTGGTTTTTTTTTTTTATGTTTTTTATTAGTTAATTAGTTTTTTTTTTAATTAACTAATAATCTTTTAGGAAGCCAATAGGAAGTTGCCGCGTGGCATATTAGCCCTTAATGACTAATGGTGTTAATGTTCGTTAGTCATTAAGGGCATCTGGTGCATTTTTGGTAAACTGAGGGGTACCATGTGAATTTCAAAAGTTTTGTGGGTACCGTGTGAATTTTTTAAGTACTCAGGGGTACCTCATGAAATAACCGTATATATATATATATAATGACTTTTGAGTCGGGTTAATTTATAAACTAGATAATTTCCAATAAATTCAGATTCGGCTAAAGTCGGATTTCAACTTTTTCTAAACAATTTTGGATCAGGTCGATTTATGCAATTCAGTTACGATCAATTTAATTCAGTTTAGCTCCAACTATCATTTCTTAGTTATAATTTAATTCCGTTCAGTTCAGTTGCAATAAGTTCAATTCAGTTGCAATAAGTTCAGTTCAATTCAATTTAATTCAATTTAATTCAGTTGTTTTATGTCGAAGAGAACAACCCTTCCAAGAAAAACACAAGTTTTTAAACCAAATGATGCCTACATTTAAAATCTCTATTATATAAGGCAACACATGGGGGACACCAAAAATTAGAAAAAGGACAAAAAAGGAAATAAATTAGAGGATAACTAACTCTTTCATTTGAATGAAAAAGGGGGGGAAAGTAAGACATTTAAACTGAATATCAGTTTTTTGAAAAAATAAAATCTAAAGACGGTTTTTCTACCCAATTAATTTTAGAGAACGTATTGTGTCGGACTCGTCCGACCATAATCTTGGTCGGACGACTTTCAGGTGGTTTCAATTTTTTTTCAGGTAGTCTTCATTTTTTTTCAGGTGGTTTCAATTTTTTTCAGGTAGTCTTCATTTTGTTTTCAGTTAGTCTTCTTTGTTTTTCAGTGGGTTTTTGTGCTTTAGTTAGACTTACTTGGGTTTCAGTTGGTCTTTATTCTTTTTCAGGTAGTCTATTTTTCTTCAGGTAGTCTTCATTTTGTTTCAGTTAGTCCATTATTTCTTTCAGTTGGCCCATAATTTCTTTCAGTTGGTCCAACTGAAAGAAAAGAAAGTCCAACTGAAAGAAAAGAAAGTCTAACTGAAAGAAAAGAAAGTCCAACTGAAAGAAAAGAAAGTCTAACTGAAAGAAAAGAAAGTCTAACTGAAAGAATAAAAAAAAAAACCAACTGAAAGAATAAAAAAAAACCAACTGAAACAATAAGGTAACCAACTGAAATTAACTGAAACTAAAACTAAAACTAAAACTAAACTTACGACAATTGTAATTAGATTAGGAGAGAGAAAGTAGAAGTCTTTCTTCTCTTATATTTAAACCCAAAGCAAAAGGAATAAGTCGGTCGTGGACGATTACACCATCGCTTGTAGAGGTTATTGTTGAGGTCACAATCCATGGATAGAGAGGAAATCAAAGAAGAAAACGGAGTTGGGGTCATAACTTGATGAGGAAGATTTGGGACTGCAAAAACTCACGGTGGATCAACGCCGGCTGAATAGAAAGCAGTCAAGCAATAGACATGATGAGAACTCATTGGATCTACCATGGATTGGGATGAAAAGGAATTCTCCATTGTTATTGGAGGGAGAGGTTTTGAAGAAGGATCTATATGGAAGATTGACGAGAGAGAAAATGATGAAAGAGATTAAATGAAGTCATCAATATGGGCAGTAAAAACACATACTCCTTTTATGGTTTGATTGATTGAATATGATGGTGAGATCTCTCCATGAAAATAATTAATGAATATGTACATGAATATATTATGTGAAAGTACTGGGCTCAGCCCGTCTGACAATATGCATTGGGTCAGACGGTCTGACCCAATACTTTCACTTAATTTTATTTTCTACTTCATTTGTTATCACACATTATCGCACGCATTGCGTGCATGTAAGACTATGTAGTTTTCTTTTTTATCTCTATTCTATATATATCTCTATTCTATATTGGAAGAGGGGTAGGACACCAAAATATTAGAAACCCCATTTTATCCTCATAACATCTCTACTATAACTACTTCCTTTAATGAAAAAACTAGCTACTTATTTTAATTAAAAAATAAAAAAAAGAAACTATAATTAATTTTAAAAATAAAAAAAAAACATTACAAAAAGAAAACCATCAACAATTCAAGTATCCCTAATTTATTCGATATACTCATAGTTAACAATTAATTTATTTTTTCTACATCGTATTTTCGCACGCATTGCGTGCATATAAAAACTAGTTTCTATTTGGGCCAATACATACATGAAACCCACCCCCTCCCCCCAAACCAGCAATTTCAAGCTATAACACTAATCCACAATTTTGATCATATAACAATGGCCCAAATGACATTAAAAAAAAACACTATTCTAAATTTCTATTCTATCCCGTCAAAATTCTATCCAAAAGCAAACCAAGAAACCATACTCCAACTTTCTCTCTCACAATCACAATTCACATATCAATGGCTTCTTCAACTTCATCTCTTCTAAATTTTCTCTCTCCTATTTTCCCTTCAAACACAACTTCCCTTTCATCCAACCCTAAATTCCCCACCTCAAATTCTCTCTCCTCCATTTCTTCACTCTCTATCTCCTCCCCAAAAACACAGCAACAAAATAATGTTGTTGTTCCTGTAATTGCAAAGAAAGAAGAAGATTTAATGGCAGTAGTATGCCCATCTCTTGCATATTCAAACACCCTTTTCTTCAGATCAGCTTATAATGTTCAAGTTTTGGTCGATGAAAATGAGAATGAAGAAAGACTTCTTAATCGTTTTAGGAGAGAAGTTATGCGTGCTGGGGTTATTCAGGAGTGTAAACGACGTCGTTTCTTTGAGAATAAACAGGATGAGAAGAAGCGCAAGCATCGTGAAGCTGCTAAGCGCAATAGTCGTCGAAGGTTTACTCCTTTTTCTTTTTTTGATGTACTATGATGCTACATTATTGAGAAATTTTCACTTATTTGTTATGTTGCTTGGACTCTTTATTTTACCTTGTATACGCGTGGGTCTAATCCTCGACACTCAGACATGGGTGGTATACTTGGACACTTCACCTGGAGCAAAAAATAAATTGAAAATGTTTCACAAAATAGTCAGTTGGACACTTATACACGTACCTGTGTCGAACATGGGTACCTGAGTTCGAGCAACATAGCTTACTTGCTTCTTTTTGTTAATGTTATGTTGGTTGTGTATGATTGTGAAAGATATGGGTGATGATCTTAAAAAAGGAAAAGATAAGTGTGTTTCCTAGGTGAAAATTAGTAAATTACCCCCTTTATTTTTAGATAGATGTTATGTTTTGATTTGCACACTTGCCAAAAGACAAGTTTAACCATGAATATCTCTAATTATCCATTATGCAAAAATTATAAAAAAGTGATATTTTGAAATTATACGTCGAGACAGATTCAAGAACATTTTGTATGCTAACATTGAGTTTTAAACATATTTAGAAAAATATGGTCAAAGTAGAGTATGTGACAATGCTAAATTCTAAATGGAGCATTGATTTAGAAATAGAGGGAGTATTGATTTTTCGTAATTTATGAATAAAATAAACATGGAGATGGAATCTTGTAAAATTGAGTCCAGCAAACTTAAGTGAAATGGGCAATAAGGATTTGCTCCTACCAATTTTGTTGCTAGATTTTATTTGATTGAGCATTTGTTGACAAAACATGTAAGCTAGCATCAGGGGTGTGTCCAAGGAATGCCCTTCCGATGCCTAAGTTAGCTTAGGGAGCAAATAGGAGCTAATCGATCTCGAGAATTAGGTGCAAGAGCATAGGTTGTTATTTATAGAAGAGATCATTTTGTTTTATGATCATGTTCAAACATGGAGTGCCTTAATGGGTTGGGACTACGGTATGCCAAATGGGGAAGCCATTTGGGCACCGGAACAGCTGTGAAGATCTAAGTTTTTTAGTGTATGGATTTCTTGTGACCGCTATGTTGTTAATGTATGTGGTTCATTCATACCCTCAATATCACTTCCTATTACAGGCGCGGTCCTTTCCGACCTTTCCCAGGCAAGGAGGATGCCGTGAAGAGTGAGAAAAAAGAGGATGACGAAGATAACTGGGAAATGCCAAAAGGAGCCAACGATGATGCTCTTCTCTGAGTGCTTCTTGCATTTGCTCAACTTCACTGACTTCTCTTTTGATTGAGAGGTTATTCTTCTGTGTAAGTTAGGTGTATTTTGTTTCAGAAGTTGTATTTTCAATGTGTTGATAAAGGTTTCATTGGGTAAATCGTTGTATTATTTGATAGATCCTTTGAGTTATGGTGGCATATACTCCACTAACAATTGTACCAAAAAATTTGATGAGAACGTACAACGGCTTTGGCTACAAGAGCCTGTAATTTTACTTGTTAACATGTGAAGTTTTCTGCAAGTCTAAAGCAATTTCAAGAACTGCACAATTTTTTCTGTGGAGCTGTATTTGGCCCATGTTTTGTGTTATCTATATGGCACATGTATACTTGAAATTGTTAGTAATATTAGTTAGCCATAGTTATTCCAAGACTGAGTATGGTTGTATAATTACATTATTTCGGCTCCGTAAGGCTCTGTTCGACGGCTCGATAGTTTTATGATGTTAAACTGATGATATTCAGGTCACAACCCATAGCTGAGTGATTAGCACCCCTACGGTATCGATGATAGTTCTATGGAACTACCCAAAGTTACAATGAAGGAGGAACTTTAGCCTGTAACAGCCGAAGGTAAAATGGCCATAGTGACTTGGCTTGAATCAAAACGCCGTTTCTTTGGAGGCGAGTGTTATATCACCCTTACACAGTTACATATAATGCACTATAACCTCACGCACAAATCCGCTCACCCCAACCCCCAACTCCACCAAGTAGCTCCATTAAGCTATTACCTCGTTCTGAAAAAACAAACTATTAATTAAAAAAGACAAGATTTTCATGGTAATACTTACGACAAAAAAAAAAAAAAGATTTTTATGGTAATACTTTCGACTACGTCGTTGGTGATACAAAATATGACTTAATCGGCCTTATAGAGCATATGTTCTTTGTCGATCATTCATTGATAATTCCATAATAGCGAAGATGGAGTTCACTCATGGTACACCCAGAGGTATTTTTGTAATAAATTAGAACTTCAGGTGCTCTTAACACCAAATTTGCTCATATGAGCATTTTGCTCATTTACTCATTTGCTCATTTTGCTCATTTTGTAATAAAGTGTTTGCTCATTTTTTTAAATGAGTAGAAATGTTTGCTCATTTGTTCATTTTGCTCATTCGCATTTTGCTCATTTGGAGGAAATAGTCTTGGGCGTACCATGAGCATGGTACACCCAGGTGTACGATAAACATTCTCGTGAAGATGGACGAGAAATAAGTTTCGGCTCAGTATTACAGATTGCAAAGAAAATCAATATAATCAAATGTTGTACATGTTAATCAAACAAAATTACCGTGTGGTGAGGAAGGCATAAACAAAATCAAAAAGATTAACAAACATACATGAATGGCAATGGGAATTGCCTAAGCCACCTCCTAGGTTGTTTGAATGGCTGACCTGATACAGGACTACAAATGACAACTGTAGGCGTTAAGTGCTAACCATATATCAGGAGGGGGCGGCAGCGGCAGCAGCATGCGCACTCCTTTTATATGTACCTCCTGCTAATAGACCCAAGATTTCTCACAAGCTTTCTGTACTTTTGATCTCGTCAATCGTACCAACTTCTAGAAGCTTCTTCAATGCACATTTACAGATTGTATAGTCAAACCAAAATTCCTGATTCACTGTTATGTGATCTTTCTGTCTTGTTGATTGCTACTCACCCTTGCCAGGCTGAATATCATCATCTTCAGAATCATAGACGTCGCCATTGCCACCATCTCTTGTTACTTTTCCCTGCTCGACCAAACTAACATCTCCCGCAGATTTCGGTCTTGTTAGAGATTGAACTTCTTCATCGTTAAATTCTTCTCCTCCTCCATTTGAAGAATATGCGTACCTGTGACATGAGGATCATGGTTTAGCACTGTGGTCAGCGACAAAAACACTCATAGCCCATTTGGTTGGCAGAATTAAATGGTTGTAATGGTAATGGTAGATTTCAATCTTTCATAGGTAGTTTCAAGAAGACAGTCACATGTAATGTCTGTTATAATGCTTGGCCATCTCTAAAGCCCTGTTCACTTCAACTAACGTTTATTGAACTGAACTTGTTTTTGCTAAAATGGAGCTATTTTACATTTTTACTGATACTCTATAGTTTTCTCTTATGTAGTTAATGGATTTTCACTGAATTGGACTTATGGTTGTTGAATTGAACTTATTTTTATGGAATTTTTTTAAGGTGAACTAAACCGGACCTATATATATCTCTTCTTCATAAATATGAATTACCATCCACTGCTACTTCAGAGGTGATATTGAGTGATAATGGAAATTTATGAAGAAAAATACATGTTAGTGGTTAAAGTTTGATCACCATGGGCCTTGGTAAGGGACTTTGTTCACAAGACTACACATAAATGCATCACCATAGCACCATTACCATAACTACAAGTTTTCTGCTCAACAATTCCCCAAACAGGTAGAGGTACCTCACAAGGTTACAGTTTAATGGATGGAGAGTGTCAACTTACCTCTGAGAACTCTGAGATGGAGCCCAGAGGTAGCAAATTATGCACAGCACTGCAAATGCGAGGATGTCCCAGAAAGCAGTGATAATCCAAGCACTCTGCCATCGCTCATTAAAAGGATCCGTAGCCTTGAAATACAACTGTAAGAAGCAATTTTACAAAGCTAAGCATGTTTTTATAAGGGTATCATACCAAAATTCAACAACTGCTAATGCCATAGCAAAAGTACATATCTTCTCATAGACAGATTCTCCCTTTCCATGATCCAAACCACTATCACCTTTTCCCTCATCATGTTTGTTTTTAAGATATTCTTAATGGAAAGATATCCTGAATGGCACCTTAAACAATTTTTAATAAGAACTATTTCAGATAACATTAATGCTTTGCTTCTCGTGCCCTTCTTAAAAGAATTTCAGGCACCACGAGCCATCACAAATATCATTTTACCAACAAATGCCCAAATTTTAATGTAACATGCCTGCCTTTAGGCCTTCTCTTAAAGATATGCTAGATGATAACATCACTTACTTAGGATACCGCTCTCTCGAAGTACGGTCTACAACTTAATTCTCTGTTTTCCTTGATATGTTTCCATTAGCATTATCATCTTGCTATTTTGATTCCGAAAGATGATTGGGTACGAGTTCTAATACTTAAAAATCAATTCACCATTTCATTCCATTTCAGAAAAGTAATTCGGTAAGATTTCCTGCAGACTCCCTTTAAGTTCTTTAGACTAACAGTAATAAAGTTGCATAAGCATTTGAATTCACTTTTAAAAGAAGTAATATGGTATAGGTTTCCATTTAGCTCTTTCTAGTTCTCTAGATTAGAAAGTATAAAATTGCATCCACCTTCCCCATACGTCACAAGTGGTTGGATCTTAGGCAAGTGGCAGAGGCCTTATGATCATACAAGAACCAGAAATCATATTCCAAGTTCATAAACTGATTGAAATGATGTCATTGAACTTTTTTTTTTTTTTCCGTTACTACAGGCTTAAATCATACCTCATATACAATCCATGTAACTGAAGCAATCACTGAAACTGCTAATGCATTCGAGAACTTCCTGTAGATATCCAACTTGGCAGAGCTTCGTTTCACCTGGAAAGCCATGTTTAGTCCAATAAGAAACCAAAAATGTCATGAGGGGTTTGGCAGAAATCCCAGGAAATTGTAAGCCAAATATCCTCAATTTAAATATTAACATTCCCTTATCCCAAAATATTTGCCTATTGTGACACAAAAATCCAAAGGGTAAAACTCCTTCCTTGTATGATAAGTATTGATAATGCTCCAACACTTAAAAAAAAATTAAAGTGGTAATCTAGTATTGAAAAATTGATTCATTATGGAGATAGAGATGGTAGCATGCAGTGACAGCAACTCAAAGCAGACAACATTGAAAAAATTTCGCTTGCATCTTTGTTCTAAATTTTCATGGCAGGTCGTATGACGAGGTAGCAAGAACCTTTTAGGGAGCAACATATCAGAGTGAAGGTGAGATATTGTGGGACATTAGGTTAGAAATATTTCTTTAGTCATCTCTATCTCAAAGGATATGAAATTGAGTCAATGCAAGGTTTAGGAACTCACCTGCCACTTAAAAAATGCCCGACTACTAAGTATAGACCCAAAACACACAAGTTACCCCAAGTAAATTATGCAAGAGAATTTCATAAAATGTTTTTCCTTTTTTCAATGCTGGCACCTAATCCAATCCTCCTACATGAGTATGAAGCATCATAGAAAAGAAGTCAAAAGCAGCATCATAAATAATACATTAGATCGACAAAGAGAAAGAACAAACCTGTAGTTGTTCCAGTGTCTTAGAAAGAGAAGTGAAAATCCACAAGATTAAAAATGCATCCAGGAATGAATCAGGAAGGACAAGTAGTAATCTTGCTCTGCCCGATATGTCATTAACGGTGCCCACATACTCTGTAATGTCTAGTAGTTCAGTAGCCACGAAGTAAGTTGCCCCAATAACCAGCACTTTAGAGGTAAGACCACCAAGAGTAGGCCTGACCACGCCATAACCCATTGAAATCGAAAGAATAAGAAGACGGGAAAGTGCTCTTCTTGCAGCTCCAAGAGTTACAACCCAAGTTGTAAGTACAACAGGCCTGATGCCTGTGCTGTTGAAATTAGCATACTCAAGATACCAAAAAGCCATTTCCAACAATCCAAGAGCAACCACTGTGGTAATGCAATGCTGAAGTTGCAGTACCTCATTCCAGAACCTCCAATATTGAAAACACCATATTGAGCTTAGCAACAGGTAGGCAAGAGACATGAAAACATAAAAGTTCATGGATGGGCCCATTCTACCAGGTAAATAGCCATCAGGATTTTTCCACACAGTCCTCCCATTCAGAACTAGTCCTTTCAATTTTGGGTCACAAGAAATGAAGAATAAGTTATACATTCCTGTCTTTGTGACATACACCTCTTGCCTGCGCATTCTGGTTCTTAAAGAACGCCCCTTAAACTTCACATTAAGAACCACTGGCCAATTACTATCTGTAGATGATTTTATTTTGATAACCTCCCCTTCCTTGCATCCTTCGATTTTAGCAAGATCAGGAGTGCAGCAAATAGAACGTTGTCCACCATAAGCTGAACCACCAATATCATCACGATCAGCTGCTTCAAATATCACAATTTGCACTAGTCCAGAGCCTGATTGTCGTTCAGCAGCTTCCTTACTTCTCCAGAAAGTGATATTTTCAAATCTATGCAAGTACAAAAAGAAGATGATTGGAATCTCAACCAGGAAAAGGTCTTTTGATGCTTTCACAAAGAGGCAGATAATATACATAACAATTTGCAAAAAAAAAATTAACAAAGAACAAACCAAGAGAAAGGGACAAAGTATGTGGCAATAAATACTAGCTCCAACATTCACCAACGATTATCAAAGTTCTTGCCAAGCATGACTGCTAATAATTAAAGCCTTGTTTCAAATATTTATCAAAACTCTACCTCCTAAACTTGGTATCATGAATGTTAAATAAGAGATTTTTACTTTCCTTCTTCAATAGCATTGATGAAAATCACTACTGTTCTAAATCCCCTTCCTTTAGCTTAAAAGTCCACCGCATCTCAACCATGAAGAGGCAACGAGAAGTCTAACATTTAAGATTGGCTGGAAGAAAGCAGTCAAAATTATCCATTCCTCATGTTTGGTTTTGGTAAATGCACAGGAACAAATTGATGAGACAGGCTGCTTTGAAAACTTCCATTTCACTCTCCCGACAAATTGGTGGAATTTGGAAGGAAAAGAAAAAACCTAACAAGATGAATTCAATTAGGAGAGAAATGGAGGGAAGAGAGAGTGAGTACCAATTTTCCCCGATTTTGACACAAATAGGGAAAGATAGAGGAATCCATTTTCCTTTCCCTTGCAATAAATCAAATCCTTCTAATGTTGGAAATATTTCGAAGGAAAATGCTAGCGGACTGTTTCCCTCCCTTGCCTTCCCTTCCCTTCCCTTCCCTTCCGTCAAGCATTGCTTTCTAAACGAACTATCAATTCCATTGTTTCAAGTTCGACACTCTTAATCCTATGAGTTTCCGTTCTCCACTCTTCCTATCTTCCCTTTCTTTCCCTACCTTTTCCTTCCTTCTGAGTTCTGATCAACATAAACATGCTATAAAACATTACTGTTTTTACACTAGCAGCCACTCAAATCCTAAAATCCAGCTTTTACAATATCTGCAACCCTCCTTTCTTCAAAAGTGATAACTATATAATCCCCATCAAATCAAAGATTCTCAAAGCACTTTAATCTATAAAATCCTCACCTTCTTAAACCATAATAATTGAATTCCATTTAAATTACTCATTTACCAATCCAGCCATGATTCAATTAAGTTAATCACTGATCTAACAAAAAAACCATCAAATTTGAATCAAACAATCAATTAATAAAAGGAAGTAAAAAAAAAAAGCATTACACTTTACCTCATTACTCTCAAATCAATCACATTTAAGTTAAACCAACATAAACCCAGATCTAAATTCACCCCCAAAAAATCACATAAACTAAACAAACCAAATCAACAACATAAACAAAATGGGTATCCACAGATCAAAATAGAAAAATATACAGAAAAAAACACCAAAAATTACATTAAAAAAAAAACAAAATACCTGATAAAAGAGATTCCATCATGAAGAGAGTGAAGAACAATATGTTTAGAAGAAGAAGAAGTAAGAGAAGCGCGAGAGGCACGAATTCCTTCACTACCACCAGAGAGAAGTAAAGCATTGCCCACTTCATTGAAAGATTGTCGGTCATAGGTGTGAATTGAAGCATTTGAGAATTGAAATAATGTTACTATTATTAGTAATAGTATCAAAGTTGTGAGTTTTAGGAGAGAGATTGAGAGAGGTTTAACTTTAAGCTCATGGATCCCGAAATCCATGGCGATGCACACAAACTTAGTAGTTAGTAGTGTACCCACTGTTATGGTTACGCTTGTTGTGTTAAGAGGAGAAAAGTTGAGTAAGAACTAAGGAAAGTTGTGTTGTTGTGTTTTGTTATTGCTCATTGGAGATGGTTTGTTGGATCTAGATTCTAGATTGTGTTTTTGTCCATGTGTGTGACCGTCTTTTTTTTTTAAGGAGAAAAAAATTTGTTAGGATAGATCTTTTATACTATCTCCATTTTATATAATTTGCAACTCTTTGATATAAAGTGTGAGTAGCAAATGTCTAATCGTTGCAAATAATATGAAACGGATGTAGTATACACATTTTGTAATAAATAATTTTTGGTAATTTTTCACGTAATTGAAGGCTTTAAATATATTTTTATGCGAGATACAATCTTACTCTTCTTTTTTTTGTTGACCTATTGGTTTTTATCGTCGACCTTTCGATTTTTGGCATGGACCCGTTAATTTTCAGGATTTTACATACCACTTTTTCAACTGATGTCGCAATATGTGCATTTTTTTCCCTTTTCCCTTTAGTTTCTCCCCAAGAGAGTGAAAACCCGACGCATGCGTATAACACACATGTGGGATTTAAGTGGGTCGGTCAGAATCTAGTGGAGCAACATCGGAAAATAAGGTAAGATTGTTTCTCGTAGAAGAAAAAGTAGGGTGTTAGAGTATGATGGGGATGGTATCGTAATTCATAAGATTAAATTCGATGGTTCTAAACTTGATGATGGTGAAGTCTGTTTCGGTTTCGTGATCCATAATCATTTGAGTGAAGTGGTCTTGGTTGGGGAAATTCAATTCACCACTCCAACTCTATTATTCAAGTTGAGTCTTTGGGGCTTCGTAAAAGTGTAAAGGCAGTGTTAACCCTTGGTTTAGATAATGTTGTGATTGAAGGAGACAACCTTTTGTGATTAACGTCATTTCAAATATTTTGAAGCTATCCTATATCATTAATTCTCTTATTTTTGGATACATATCAAGATGTGTAGGTTTTAGAGTATCAGTTATTCTCATGACTTCAAGAAGCGAATCAACTAACACATTGGATGGCCAACAAGGATCATTTCGTGCCTAATCTTATCTATCGTTTCCCTCGTCCCTCAATCTTTTTTTATTATTATGAATCTCATATCCAATCTTATATAATTTTTCTTACTTTCTACTAACTCCTATTATTTAATTGGTTTGCTTTCTTGTACTAATAACATCTACTATTGTCATAGCCAAAATATTTTTTAAAAAATAATGACTACCCGAACCATCATATACTATGTATGCAATGCCTGATGTAGATTCTAACTCGTTTTTGTCTTAATTCCAACTACTACTGCTTCCTTGACGCATACTATCTACAAGTTTGTTTCAACACGTTAACCTAAGATACGTGTCAACCTAGGTTAACAACGATGATTGTGGTGAGCAAAAAAAAAAAGGATTGAGTGACTATTAAAGAGGGAAAGCATAAACGATATTTAAGAGATGAATAGACGAATGGAATGACGATTACAATAACATTAACGAATGAATAAACTTTAACTTCTAGTTTTTTAATAGTCAGGAATTAAATGACATAAAGAAATTTACACAAGATAGGTCAAGACAAAGTGCATATAGAAGAGCCAGCAAGAACGTCATAAAGATGACACATGAAAAAGTGGTGGTGACTGGTGGTCTAATAACAGTTGCTTAATAGCGGTGGTATAGAGGTCTTTTGGTGGATTAGCAAGTAAGATGCAAGTGAAAGAGAGATCGAGGTCAATCCCTTTTCTCTTCAATAGTGTGTTATTACATAAGTGTTGATCTGAGCAAATTCTGTTGCATACCAAGGGGTCGTTTGGTTGAAGTTGGGAAGTATAGCTTCCCTTGAATTTGCATTTCCCACGAAATTTCATTTCCTAGGAAGTACATTCTTTTGTTTGGTTGAACATGGGAAATTTATTTTCCATGGGAATTTCCACTTACTAGGGGGACTAGGTAAGTTATTTCCTCAATTTTGTAGGAAATAGAACTTCCTAGGAAGTTCTACTTCCCATGTTTTTGCCAACCAAACAACAACACATATACCTACTTCCTAGGATTCTAATTTCCCATGTATTTGAAGTTAACCAAACAAGCTCCAATAATGGCGATATGTTATAATTTCTCTGATAAACTTCCTGCATGGTGATTAATATGCCTATTTCATTGCTTATCAATTTCTCCAACAATCTTAATGTCAAGTACTCCATCAATAATAACTTTTTTTTCTTGGATTATAGAACATATAAAATGCGTTATCTTATTTTAAATATTAGTTTAATCTTTTTATGTCAACGGCTCATTTTCTTGAAAGTGAGGGATAGCTCGATTGGTTAGAGTTTTCCTCCCGATCTCAAATGATCATGGGGTCGATTTTCATCCTGTTCTTGTGGGTCATTCGCACCAAAAAAAGGGCTCATTTGCTTCATTCTTTTTTGTTTTTGGTAATTTTCTTCATTTTGATTTTGTTGCTTTTCCCCTAAGATAAATAAAATTAGGTTAAGAGAGAAAACATCAATAGTGAATTATAAAATTGCCCCAAGCAATAAATAAAACCATCAAACAAACCTTCGTCAAAAACAGAAGTATGCAAATGCAAAGCTTACGTATATTCCGCAGAACCACTCACTTCCTTCATACTTCCGCCATGGCTGCACCTTCTCCTTCTCTCTCCTCTCAAATTATCTCCCATTCTCGCCCTTTTCTCTCCTCCTCACATTCCACATTCAACCCTAACCCTAACCCTAACCCTAACATGCGCAAATTCCTCAAATTTCTCACTCTTAATCGCACTTCCAAAATCTCTCCAATTCATTCCAACTCCAAACAATCTCCCATTGAAACTCACGACGAACCACCACCACCAACACAACAGCAACAAGAAGAAGAAGTTGAAGGAGGAGAAAACTCTATTCTCTCTCTCTCCTCGAAACGATCCTTCGCGGTTGCTACCGGCGAAGTTTTTCTCGGAATCACTTCTCGACTCATAAATTTCCGACGGAAAAAGAAGGTTCCGACGGTTTTAATGGATGAAGATTCGACGGAACTCAGGGAGAAATTCAACAATGGAGAGAGAATTGCGACGGTGATCGAGGATTCATCGGAGCAAGAGGTTATTTGGGAACAGAGAGTGAAAGATGTTGAAGCTGAGAAACGAAGGAAGTCGGTAACTAGTCCAGGATTTAGTTTCTCAGCTGCTGGTCTTTTATTTCCTTATCATCTTGGAGTTGCTCAATTTCTTATCGAAAATGGATTTATTAAGGTTTGTTGTTGCTTTTTCCTCCTTTTTCTATCATGTTTAACACATTATTTTGTGTTGATTGGTTCTGTATTGAATATTCATTTGTATGTGTATATATTATTGGATACTGTTGATGGAGTACTGAGTTCTGCTTTTGAAAAGCTGCTGATTAGTTTTTATGGAAGGTAGGTTTGCTTGTATATGATAGCTAGGTGATATGTTAAGGTATTCGCGGCACATTTGGTAGGCGGTAGTGGTAACTATAATGAATATATATGTAAGTTTATGAGAAAGTTTCATGACAATGTCCATGATATGCTTATTTACCCCCTACCTCTTTTTCTTCTTAAATTTTCATCACCGTTCATTACCATTTACCATCGTGTGTTTAGTGATGATCAAATCTATGATGAAAATGCATGTTTGGGGAAAGTTTCATTACCATGGACATTGGTGTAGAAATCTCTTTTAGTGTATTACCATTACTATTGCAATAACCACAATTCATTACGAGCTATTAAGTACGCCGTTGGTGTTTGTGCAGCATGATTGTTGATTAGTAGAAGGGTGTTGTGGGAAGTGGAGCATTTGAGGGGTTTATTTAGGAAAATTTATGAAGTAGATTGAAGCATTGGTTTCTGAGTTTAGGAATTTAGTTGCCCAAACTTGCATGGGCTTCTATGATGGCTTGAGGTATGGCAACTGGCAAGGAGTGTAGTGGGGCAGAACAATCACGTATAGTTTATGTATTTTACCAGCTACTAACAAGCGAAAGTGCTAAACAGCTGCGTAACAAACCTGGTGGCAGGGGATCTATGGGACATATTCAAGCTCATGATCTTGTTTGTCATAGAGGTTTTGGCATGCAAGTGCATCATATATGATTGCCTTGGTGGTGTGTTGATGCATTTACTTCTTTCATCCCAAATTATTTGCCAGAAACCATTTTGGCAAAAAATTCCAGGAAAGTGAAGAAGTAGAGAGAAAGAAGTGGGCAGGTAGGTGTAGGGCCTAATGGTAGAGAAAAGTAGAGCAAAAAGATTACAAGAAAGTGTATTATGTGGTAAAAAAAAATAGGGACAACCCAAAAAGGGATCCATGAGAATTAAACTGGGACGGAAAGAGTACATGATTGTTAGATTGTCGATCATAGTGGTTTTGGTTTTAAGAAATAAGCACTCACCAACCATTAACAATATTGTATAATATAGGTTCATACATGCTAAGGTTTTTATACCCGTCACCATTTCTTAAGTGCTTGTAAGCTTATGTCAATTACTTATGAAATTATGCTTAAAACAGTCAATTATTATGAGTGCTAAAACAAGGAGACCGAATTATGTGTCTAGACTCTAGTATAGTCAATTTCTTAGAAAACATAGAATTCCAGTTACATGGTGTGCGGACTCACTGAAACAATGTATGCTTCCTGATTTGAAAACTGTATTACCTCCCTTTCAAAGTAATAGTCCACATGAAATTTTGTTAATCAAAGTTCATGAAGTCTGACTATAATCAAAATTCTATACTAACACACTATTGCTTAATGTCCACTCATTAATTGTGGTCCTTAATATTTGCAAAGGTCAACATGGATATTCTCTTAGGAATAGAGGCAGGATGATGTAAAAGATAAAATTGATGGTCAAATTGTCCTAATTTAACAAGGTTTGACCTTAAATGTCAAATGTGGCTTATTTTATCGAAATGGAGGAATATAACCTATAGTTGGTCTAAATTGTCCGTAGTTACTGAGAGCTTTCTTGCAAGCATTTTATTCGACTGTTGTTTGCTTGTCACTTTCCACCCCTTCCTTTGTGGTACCTAATCTGGGTCGTGTATGCTCTTTGGTTTATGGTTGCATAGCAGGACTGATTTTTTGTGTGCATTAACTGCTGCAAATACTTGTCATCCAGGAACTCGTTATTGTTGTCCATTTTTTACATAATCAAATTGTCTTTGAAAAATGTAGCTCTGGAAATAGCTGCTTTGACTTCTATTTTCCTTTCAATCATTAGGTTCTTTTTCTTATTGAATTTGCTTAGAACAGGAAACGACACCTTTAGCTGGTTCCTCAGCTGGTGCCATTGTTTGTGCAGTGATTGCCTCTGGAAGCAGCATGCAGGATGCTCTCCAAGCTACCAAAATTTTGGCGGAAGATTGTCGGACAAAGGGAACAGCATTTCGACTTGGGGTAAATGCTCTTCTTGAATTATTACAATTTGAGAATGTCACAGGTTATTTACTAGTTCTTGGACCATTCTATACCTTTTGGAACATGATGCACATAGAATCAACCATTTTGAGAAATAGGCTTGTACCGCTTTCTTTTTTATTTTTTAAAATTGGGACATGTGCTTTTGCACATGAACCAAGAAAAAGTGTAAAAGGTAGAGAGAAGAAGAGTGAAAGTGAGGAAAAAGTGAAAAATGTAGAAAAGAGAGTAAAATTAACATAGAGATGGTGGACCCACCTATCATATAAGCAAAAAGGGCCAAATTTCCCAATTTTAAAAAATACTCTAAATGGCAAAATGTCCCAATTAATAAAAAACCCGGAGGGACTAATGAAGAAACCATACATTGATTTTATCCTGAAATGACTTGATCTTTTGATATGTTTAGTATTGGTTAAGGACATGGGTCCACAGTTGATACAATAATATTAATTGCAATAGAAGATCTTAGTTTCTTTAATATGCTGTCATGCAGGCTGTTCTTAGAGACATTTTACTAAAGGTCCTTCCAGACGATGCTCATACCAGGTGCAATGGACGAGTGCGAGGTAAGAACATAATTTTCTGTCATCATGTGCTACCGTAACTATTTGGTCTAGTTTGTTTGGGATGTGAATCATCGAATTGTGTACAAGTGCTGCCTGCCTGCCTCCACTGCAGATTGTCTTTTATCACCTCTAAGCCTCCTTATAAAAATTCTGGGGCCTCTGGCTTTCAAATAACCTAATTTATATGATACATGCGGATCACGGCTTGATACAAGAGGGATTTTTGTTGAAATAAATTGATGTTTAAAAAAAGATTTATGTGCATTAGTCATTAGTGTTGGCAGGATATCTATCATGTGTTTGATAAAGACTTACCAAGGGGGCGTTGACGTTGTACAAGTTCCTTCACTATTGTTTTCTTTTCCTTTGCTTCATTGTTGTCTGTTTGATTATTTGAGTGCTTACACGACACAATGTGCATATGTGGCTGGTGATTATATGCTATACTCACTTAGTCACTTCTGTGACCTGGGATTCATATTGTTATTGCTCATATGGAACTTATTTGGAAAATGTAGTATATATATGGCTGGGTGTGGGTTAGAAGGGTGTAAGACTTGTGATGTAATCGAAATTAGCCTTTAAATATATTTGTGCAGTCTTGGGACAATGATGTATTCCCTCTTTTATTTGTTGGAAATTCGCTGTTGTTCTTTAATTTTTATTTTACTATTACTGGTGGTCATTTATTTCACCCTATAATCACTGATGTACTGTTGTTCCCTTGTACTTCACAGTGGCTGTAACACAAATAGTATGGAGACCAAGGGGGCTGCTGGTAGATCAGTTTGACTCCAAAGAAGATCTCATCAATGCATTGTTCACCTCTTCTTTTATTCCAGGGTAAGTAACTGACAACTTTGCTTTTATAAATCTGCTTCTCTGTTGATTGAAATGCTAAAGTGAGTTAAATTATGATTTCAGCTATCTTGCTCCAAGACCTGCAACAATGTTTAGAAACCGGCTTTGCATAGACGGAGGTTTGACACTATTTATGCCACCGACATCTGCTGCTGAGACAGTATGTTCTTACTTTTTATATGTCTCTGCTTGATATCCTACTTCCTCCAGTTGGTGATTTTATTATGACATGGGTGTTACCGGTCATTGTTTTTGGTAATTTTTGTGTGGCTCTCAAGGGTAGCACTGAATAATTATGGATGCGGAGTAGTCCAATACTATTTGGAAAATTTGAATTCATGTATAGTTTTTTTTTGGAAGTTACAACAGTTCTCTGTTTTGGATGCTTTGATATAGTTGCAACATACCTTCTAGCTTCTGGTTTATTTCTTTCTCTGTCCTCATCACATGGGCCCTTAACCATCCTTGTTCTCTCCGCATCACATGGTTCCCCTCAAACCCCAGGGTTTCTCCCCTTGTTGCAACTAAAAACAGATGAAGTATCAGGCAGTAGACAGGGGTTCTTCTTGGAAGAAACAGCAATCATTACGGTAATTATGTATAATGTGATGTCTGAAGGAGGTATTGACAGTTAATGCGGAATATTAAGGAATAGTAGGATAATAAATGCGGTTTTGAGTTGTGAGAAATCAAGGATGAATTTGATGATAGTTCTGGATATGGTAACGACTCTAGTGAGAGATTATGGTTAATATTACTCCATATGACAACAAACTTATTACCTTTTATCTTTGGTTTAGTAGTTTTATGATTTTGTCGATACTTGAAGTAGGCTCATCTCTCAATATTGTTTATGAGGTTTGGCCATGTCATGGATTTAACAATGAGAGCGGAATTGGAGGTTTTTAGCATCTGCATCTTTTCGTTCCCTGTCAATGATAGTGTGAGATGGTGGGTTGTGGACCAATACGCTGGTTTTGTCGGCATGAAGGGTGTTAGTGAGTTGATTTGGTTGAGATAGTACTGTCTTAAGTGAAATCATTAACCCAGCTTGCTTTCTAATGAGCCTTGCGTAGGTTTGCCATGTCTGGTAAAAGGTCTACTTTTATGTCAATATTTGAGGGAATATCAATATAGGAGTCTCCAATAATATGTAAAAGATCTACTTTATTTTTCCTTTATTTTTGGGACTTGGGAGGTTTTGGGGGTGGGTGAGTGGGTGTTGAGTTGCTCATGTAGTCATGTGCTTTCAAGCTAAGCTTCTCATGTTGAGTTCAACTCAATGAGCTCGTGCTTTGCTGACTAGTATCATATTTTGGTTCAGCGTAATATTACCTGTGTCTGAATGGAGCCAATATCTATCTCAAATGGCTCACTGGCTCATCAGTTAGTCTAATTCTGTGACTACAACAAACCCCCTTCTCCTACATTTGAGACTGATACAACAGCTTTCTGTTTTCACTGAGTAATTATCTCCGTATCACAAAGCCATATAAGTCCATATA
This sequence comes from Beta vulgaris subsp. vulgaris, assembly GCF_026745355.1. Taxonomy (NCBI): domain Eukaryota; kingdom Viridiplantae; phylum Streptophyta; class Magnoliopsida; order Caryophyllales; family Amaranthaceae; genus Beta; species Beta vulgaris. Next base: position 6,945,624 of record NC_079207.1, on the reverse strand, counting down.
CACGTGAATTAACTGACCCTGGGATTCTGGACATCAGAACTTCAGAACTTCAGATAAGGAATAGTGAAACAACTAATGTCCTGGGTCTCAAATTGAAGGATTCTCTTTTAGATTTTAGTATAAGGTGTGAATTTTTTGCTTTGGAGTTCTCGAGGGAATGCTACATTACCAATGAAGCCATGCTGAATCAGAGAGCCTAGTTCTGTCTTATAGCTTGTGGTTAATTGAACAGGCATTCAGTGGTTTTTTTTTTTCTTCCCATTTAGGAATTAGTTGCATAGTTGTCTAATCATATATCCGTTTTATGTTTGTCCACCACGGGTGCCACATGCTCATATTCTATTGCACAAGTATCATTAAGCAGGTTTTTTTTTCTCTCTTTCTCTTTTGGGTGACCGGCAGGTTCGTGTTTGTGCGTTCCCTGCTAGTACTTTGCGATTCAAAGGCATCGGGATTAGTCCAGACTGTAACCCGGAGAATAGGCTTAGTATTCGACAGGTAAGCTTCGCTTTATTTTTTGGTTGTTTATAGAAAAGCTAGCATTTCCTTGCTATAGTCACTGGTTTTGAGGCTCCTTTCATTGATATTGCTTACCTTCTTATGCTCGTCCTAGCTACTAATGAGCTTGACCCTGCTAATGAATATTGGGGGGGGGGGGTATATCAGGTGTGAATTTGCATTTTAGCTGTCATTTCTTCACTTACACATCAAGTTTAGACTTTTTGATATACAATACCTTGGTCTTTGAAATTAATAGTTGCCCTGCTTCCTTCCCCTGTGTCATTCTTTGGTAAAATTTGCACCTGTTGTTTTATGAATAAACACCCCTTTTCAAGTTAGAGGCTAACTAAAAGTCCTTTTCATTGATGTTGCAACACATGGTTTCATCATCTTTATTTTGGTTTCGTGAATTCCACTAGAAACTTTTTCTTAGTCCTCAGATTGGTAAATTGGGGTGCACTATATCAGAAGTTAGTTTACAAGGTATTTATGTTAAATTCTGTCAAACCCTTGGTACATCTACAAATATTTCCTTGATTACTACTTCTATTGCTATCAGTAGACATATTGAGTAAGGTTCAGATTGCGATAGAAATAGAGGTGATGACTGTCCTCTTTGTGATGGAGGTATCTATCGTAGAAACACTGATTTTGTTAATGGTCATTGTTTGTAGCTTTTTAATTGGGCGCTTGAGCCAGCAGATGATCATGTTCTTGACAAGCTCTTTGAGTTCGGATACTTGGATGCCGCTGTTTGGGCAGAGGGAAACCCGGTGAATTTGATACTCCATGAGGAGTAACCCTAGGAGTAGATGCGAGTTTGGACATCCCATATTTTTCCGAATGCTGACACTTAATAGTATAGAGTTTATTAATTATAGGAGTATGATCCTCTATTTCTTATGTATACTACTAGTTAAAGAGAGACATCACAAAGGTTGTACACATCAATATATCAGACTTCTAACATGTATATAGTTATAGAAGATTACGGTCAAGTTCATTTGTGGTTTTGGTTTGCTCGCTACTTCTGAAGTAGCATGATTGCAATTTGACCTGTAATTGTTGTACATTTACTATGCTAAGATAAATTGTAATTTTAATTTCTACCTATTTAGTTTTCACATGGTTCGATTCACCTGATCGTGATGATAATTTCTTCTGTCTGAATGTAGTGTATGTTTACATTTAAAGTTAGTTTTTTTGGGTTGAGTAGAATACTTTTGCTATGGATTTTATGCACTTGGAAAAGAAGCTAGAGATGATTGGGACACATTCATTTTTTTTTAACTTGATAATGATTAATGAGTCTATGTTTCTATATTAAATTTTTGCTTGTATTTACGCTACTATCGGGTCGAAACCTCTCACAAGTATATCCAACTGGTGTCTGTTGGATAGACTTATAAAAATGAGGGGAAGGAATGTGCAATTCTTCACATTAGATCTAGGTTAACTTAGTAGTTACACTAATAATAGTAAAGTTTACACTAGTTTTTTGTGTGGTTATGCTATTATGTGTGTATCGACTTCTTATAAGTGATGCCAAGTTGACTCATGTATTTTGGGACACAGGAAGTTATATATAAATACAGATCTTGACACTAGCCACTAGGAGGGGGATTTAAGGTATGTGATCTCGTCTGATGTATTTATTACCCTAATTTGAATTACGAGGATGAAACTGAGTGATTTTGCAAGGATTATATTAGAGGTTGCAAGTTTTAATGTATATACCTGTCCATAGAAAAATCTACATATATACTTCTTTCGTTTCAATTTAGTTGTGACATTTTTAAAATCACGGACTTTTAGGTAATTTTTGGAGAGGAGAGAGGTAGAGAAATAAAAGAAAAGGATCACATGTGATAGGAGATATATAGAGAAATATTATTACCCAAAATGAAAATGTGACAACTAAACTAAAATTTTCTGATATAGGAAGTGTCACAATTAAATTGAAACGGAGAATGTATATGAATTACACTTACCAGTTCGTCTGTTTGAAGGAATAAACAGAAGATGAAGACGAAATAGAAAACTGTCAATTAAAACTAAGAACTAAAAAATCAAACCGAGGGCTGTACACTTCGCTTTTTCCCCAAAATTCAAACGTAGGGTTCTGCAGGGTGGTGTTCGTGACTGTGATTAGTCATACACATTGACATGATGATTCACTTTCACTGTATTATTTCTGTATGCATGGTGGATAATGGACCAAAAAATTTGATGAATCAATCAGTGGTTGGTATGTATAGTCAAATTCTAGAGAAAATAGAGGGTGGAAAAATGTGAAATTTGGAGGGTTAAGTTGTTGTATAAATAAGAAAATCATTAAGTACTTTTTTTATTTATTTTTATATATATATCATCAAATTTACATTTGCTAATCTTAGATAGACATAATACTAAAATTGAATGGAGTCACTTTTGTAATTGAATAATTAGCACACAAAATATTGTTATGGTTGAAATATAAATTCATGAGTACAAATTCATGAGTACTCCCTCTGTATTTTTTTATCTTTCCTATTTTGACTTTGCACGTTTGCCAATGCACTCATTATACGTTAAATATCTTTCATTACATATTAGTAAAAATTATAATAATTGAATATTAATAAAGTACTCATTGAGACGAATCAAATAAGACCCCACATGACCATATTTTCTCTTATATATTGGGAAAAATCTAAAAGATTCTCTCTAATTGTGAATAGTGTCAAGATTCTAAGTGAGAAAGATAAAAAAATACAGAGGGAGTACAAAATATTGTTTGGTTGGAAGCTATTTTCCTGGGAAATACAAATTCCTAGGAAATACATTATGGGTGTTGTGTTTGGTTGGAGAGAAATGGGAGAAGCATAGGAAATACGAATTCCAAGGGAAATAGAATTTTTTGTTAATTTCCTAGAAAATTAACAAGGGAAAAAATTTCCCATGAAATGTAAATTCCCATGGGAAATTACTTCCCATGTGAACCAAACGAGGCCTAATTTCTAAGAAGTTAGATTTTGCATATCTAGCTTCACTCAGGTAAGTAGAACTTCTCTCGAGAATTCCATTTCTTCGCCCAACTAAGCAATATTTTCTTCCTATAAGTGAAAATATATAGAAATTGCCAAAATATGGGAAGTGTAACTTCGCAAGCAAAACTAAACAATATTTTATATTGGATTGCTTTGGGTTACGGTGATTCCTACTATTGGCTGTGATTTTGTATCCATTTTACTCCATTTTTTTTTTATGATTCCTAATGTACGTTTTATATCATTTACATTTTTTATTACATATTAGTAAGAATTATAAAAGTTTGATATTCCTAATGTACTTATTGGGAATAAAAAAAAAGACTATACATAACTATTTTTGCTTTCATATATTAGAAAGTATTCAGAAGATTTTCGTTACTTATAAATAGTCCAAGACTATTAATAAAAAGAACAATATGGGATGAAGGAAGTATAAAAAACGCATATATTAATATAGTATAGAAAATTGGATAATGAATATTAAACATAAAATTAATTGATCATAATTGACCTATATGTGGTCTAAACTAGGAAGTTATGATTTTTATGTTAGAATTCAATTGTAGTACTCCATAGTTTTCTTATTTAAAAAATCTTTACAGCATTGACAGTGCATTTCACTTGGCTAGTTAAGCAAAAAAGTAAACTTGGACCAATTAGTGGCATCATCACACTTCCTTCAACATCCAAATCCACAAGCCACATCAACTCATTGATGTTTTTGCTCATGAGTCATGATCATGGACCCACTCTCTTTTCATCAATGGCCTTATTTTTCCTTGTAAATTCTTAACAGAACCATTTGATTCTCTCAATTCTAAATTTCACCAGTAGGTCCTCCCACAGCACACTTGTGCTCAACTTTAAATTAGTTTACATTTTATTTCTCTTCTCAGTTCTCCTCACAGTGATGAAAGTCGTTAGGAATTTAGGATCAGCTCGTGGACATTTTAAATTGTGCTATAAGACTACAAGAGTATAAGTCTACAAGTCTTTTCTTTGTTTTATAAAATGGAACTGTTGGGATTTTTTTTGGAAAGGGCTAAATCTTGCCATATCTATCTGATATCTTATGCATAGTGAGATATTGGCAGTACACGTTTGAACTATTTTTGTTTTGGAGTGATAAAATTTTATCATATTTTACTCCGATACCTTCATTCACCTTAAAAACGGGATGTCGTATCCGACATGATATTTTACTTGGATACTTCATTTTAAACTAAAAACTTGACTTTTTTCTACAAATAGCCGAGAATACTTAAATACTTGTATCTAAGTAGATACTTAATCTGTTTCTGAGTAAAATATTCTAATCTATATGTTACTTTCAATCTAAGATGGGATATGGAGAATGGTAGCATTGAAAGTTATTGAAATAGTGAAGTTGTGAGAATTTATGAAGATCCTTAGCTGACCATATCTGCATGTAAAGGAGTAGAAGTGAGCAATATAGAAGGGTGTTCAGTTTCGGTTTTGTTGATTTTTGGGTAAATACGGAAGGATTGAGAACGATATTGGTTATTATTCTAAAAAAAATTGGAACCAGAATCAGTTAGGTATTTGGTGAAGTGAGTTCTATATTATATAGTTTTTTGACTAAGAGATTTGAAAGATACAATATAAGGGGATCTCATCACACAAGGAAACTCAAGCCATTTAGATCGATAATTAGGCATTTCAACTCAAAAAGAATTACTATATAATGACTGAACATAAAAAGCACAACCTTCCAAAATTTGGCATGATCTAAATTGTCTTTGGAGATCATTTTCCAGTACACATTTCACATCTGCTACCAGTAAAATTGACCAAGCTAACATGAAACTCATTTGACCTTTTGATTATGAGACATACTTCTAATTTAATGGTCAAGTATTCAAATGATCAAGCCCAAGAAAATGTTCCCCTTTAAATTATTTGCTCTACTGTTTCTACTCATATACTCTCTTTTAAGTTATTTATCACATCTTTACATGACTTGCAAATTACACATACTATATTACTCCCTTCGTTCTTTATTAGTTTACCGTATTCCTTTTTCGAATGTCCCTTATTAGTTTACCCCTTTCTTTTGTTTTTATTTTTGGAATGAGATCACTAACTTTTCATCACACATACATTCAACTTTAATATAAAATAATAGTTTCTTTTACTTTCTATGAACCACAACATTATTTCTTCTAAAATTTTGTGAAAAAAAAAGGAGAAAACTAATAAAAATCGGAGTGAGTACTATCTAAAAACCAAGGAAACAGCAAATAAAAACATTCCTTTTCCTTGTTCTCTGACAATGAACAGACAAGTTCTTCCTTTTTTTTAGACCCCCTTTACACCCATTATGTTCATATATTATGTACCAAAATATAGAAAACAAAATAGAGAAAAAAGAAAAAGAAAAATGGCTTTACTACAAAAATACTAGTTGTATTATTTTGAAGAAATTGGAAATACAAAAAGGCGCCGTTTTTAGATAGACTTTGTCGGAGGGTCCATGCTTAAGCTTTTGACCCACCAAAGATCTACCCAGAAAATCATCCCTTATAACTTTGAAATAGTGCTTAGTTTCCTAATTTTCCTCAAAATTTGGCACTTTGTATATCATAAAATCTACTACTAGCTTGTAACTTTGGTGTAAAAGTTAGTCCATGATTTGCTGGACTACTAATATACTAATTACTAATATGATTATTACACCATGTCACTATGCACCTGCTTTATTAACTTTTTCTTGGACTCTGCTTTTTCTTATTCCTCTTCACGTTCGTTACTTTTGTTTTACTTTCCTTTTGGTTTCTCATTTGGAATAAATATCAAACTGTACTTTTTACTTAATAAAAATCTAGTGAAGTTAATCAAGTTTTTCTCTGTAGTTGAGTAGATTTTTTTGATCCATATGAGCCATGAAGGCAGTATTAAGTACAAAGAAAGGGAGGGAGGATTCGAACCTGTGACCTATTTTTCACAACACCTCAATCTTTATCATTAGGCCAAGACATCTTTGGTGTAGTTAAGTAGATTTTAATAGCAAGAAATGATAAAATACATAAATATATTATAATTTTGTAGAACGCGTCAAATATTAAATTTGGATGAGATATTTTATAAAAAGTTGATATGTAGTAATAGAAAAGAACCTAGTAAAAAAAAACATCAATGAATCATTTTATCAATTTGATGCATGTTACCAAGTTTTCATTTGATATTCTAAATCGATTATTTAGGTTATCGGATCATTAGATAAAGACACTCATTGCTCATTAGTTAAGATTATTTTTAATATACCTATACATAGTTGAGAATATTATGAAAAAACCTACTATAATTATGCTAATTCCTTTGAAGTTACCTTTTTATTATTCTTGGGTAAATTATAATTTATTTTTTTCAGTCAAAATCATAAAAAAGTAATTTTTTTTTTAAAAAAAAAGAAATTTGCAGAGAAAAAAGAGCCCAGCTTTTTCAAAAGCCTTTTGTTTCTCCTTTCATTTCACCACCATATGATAATGATATGGCCCTTTCCTTTTGCTTTGGCATAATAGCATATGGAATTGTCATCATACTAAGCACTCTCAACTCTCCCTTCTTCTCCCTCTTTCTCTCTCTTCCTCTCCCTACACTTCCACGCTCAAGGCCCCTCAAACTATCACGCCACCACTTACCCAAAATTATCATCTCACTTTGCCATTTTTCTACTCATAAACTTCATTCCTGCTTCATCTTCACTTTTTCTTTTTCAAAGAAACAAAAACACCATAGAAAAAGAAGCTTATTTCTTCTTGTTCAACATGAAATCACTCTCATTCTACTCACATCAACGTATCCTTTACCATTTCTCACTTCTTTGCATGGCATTTTCCTTAACAACATCATTATCTCATGCATCAACACCATTAAATGATGCAGAATCTCTTTTAGCCTTCAAGAAAATGATAGACAATGATCCAACTAAAGTCTTAGAAAGTTGGGAAATGAGCAAAAATAATCCTCTTTGTACATGGCAAGGTGTAAACTGTTCATCTGATGGCCGTGTTGCACAACTTGACCTTAGTTGGCGCTTCCTCACTGGAAACATCACCTTTGATGCCTTTTCTTCCTTAGACATGTTAGTTTCCTTAGACTTATCAGGAAATTCTTTCTATATCAACTCTACTTCTCTTCTTCGGCTTCCGAATTCGATACAGCAACTCCACTTCTCGGCTTCTGGCCTTCAGGGAGTTCTTCCAACCAACTTGTTAACTCTTTATCCAAATCTAATCTCTGTTGATCTTTCTAGTAATAACTTAACTGGGTCTATTTCAAAAGAACTTCTGAGTTCACCCAGTATTAGTAAACTGCAACTTTTTGATTTGTCTGTTAATAAGATTTCTGGGTCTCTTTCATTCTTTGATATTTTAAGTGTTAATACTAATTCCTGTGAAAGTCTTCAGACTCTGAACCTTTCTAGTAATCAGTTTAGTGGGAAGATTCCTTCTTACTTGGGTAGTCTGCCAAGTATACAGACAATCGACCTGTCTCATAACTACCTTGCAGGTCCTATCCCTGCAGAAGTATGGCAGTCTTGTGGGTCCCTTACTGAGCTTCATTTGGCTTATAACAATTTGACAGATGTAATTCCTGCTGAGTCTTTGTCATCTTGTAAATGGCTTCAGATTCTGGACCTGTCAAACAATAACCTGTCAGGTCCATTTCCAGGACAGGCCTTACAGGGTCTGCAGTCTCTGGAGATGCTTGTCCTGAGCAACAATGCGATTATGGGATCTTTTCCTGGGACTATATCGTTGTGTGCAAAGCTGAGGGTGGTGGATTTCAGTTCCAACAGACTGTCGGGATCGATCCCGTCAGACTTGTGTTTGGAAGGTTCTTCCTTGGAGGAGCTACGGGTGCCTGATAACCTTTTAGCGGGTAGAATACCGCCAGAATTGTCCAAGTGCTCGAGTTTGAGGACAGTGGATTTTAGCTTGAATTATCTGAATGGCAGTATTCCTGGGGAGATTAGTAAGTTGGGGAATCTTGAGCAGTTTTTTGTTTGGTATAATGGGTTAGAAGGCGAAATCCCACCAGAAATCGGGCAATGTAGTAAGTTGAAAGATCTTATACTGAACAACAACCGTTTAAGTGGAGAGATTCCAAAAGAGTTGTTCAATATTAGTAACTTGGAGTGGGTTTCCTTGACTTCAAATCAGCTTACAGGACAAATTCCGAAAGAGTTTGGGCAGTTGCAGAGGCTTGCTGTTTTGCAGCTTGGCAATAACATGTTTTTTGGACAAATACCTACCGAGTTGGCAAGTTGTAGGACTTTAGTTTGGCTTGATTTGAATAGCAATAATCTTACTGGTGAAATCCCACCTAGGCTCGGTAGACAGCCAGGAAATCCCAAGTTGTATGGGATTTTATCAGGAAACACCTTAGTGTTTGTCAGAAATGTTGGCAATTCTTGCAAAGGTGTTGGTGGGTTGCTCGAGTTTGCGGGGATTCGTCCTGAGAGGCTGCTTCAAGTACCTTCCCTTAAGAACTGTGATTTTACAAGATTGTACTCGGGTCCGATCTTAAGTTTGTTTACTCAGTATCAAACTTTGGAGTATCTTGATCTTTCTTATAATCAACTCCATGGCAAAATCCCAGATGAGTTTGGTGATATGGTGGCATTACAAGTGCTTGAAATTTCGTACAATCAGTTATCTGGAGAGATCCCTTCAACTCTCGGCAATCTAAAGAACTTGGGTGTTTTTGATGCATCTTATAATAGGTTGCAGGGAAACATCCCAGATTCATTTTCCAATCTCTCATTTTTGGTTCAAATTGATTTGTCTAATAATCAATTAACAGGCCAAATTCCACAAAGAGGGCAGCTTAGTACACTTCCAGCCAGCCAGTATGCAAATAATCCCGGCCTTTGTGGGGTGCCTTTGCCTGAATGCAAGGATGAAAGCGCGGGGAGTAATCCAGCAGGAGACAGTACAGGGATCGAGAAAGGACGATCATCTAGATCATCATTGACTAACAGCATTGTGCTAGGATTGTTGATTTCAATTGCAGCTGTGTGCATTTTGATTGTTTCAGCCATTGTATTCCGTGCAAAGAGAAAAGAAAAAGAGGATGCTAAGATGCTGCATAGTCTTCAAGCAGCCCATGCTGCAACCACATGGAAGATAGAAAAAGAGAGGGAGCCATTGAGCATCAATGTGGCTACTTTTCAAAGGCAACTAAGGAAGCTCAAGTTCTCTCAGCTTATAGAGGCTACTAATGGATTTTCAGCAGCGAGTATGATTGGTTGCGGAGGATTTGGGGAGGTCTTCAAGGCCACATTGAAAGATGGATCAAGTGTTGCAATTAAGAAGCTTATAAGGCTTAGTTATCAAGGAGATAGAGAATTTATGGCCGAGATGGAAACTTTAGGCAAAATCAAGCATAAGAATCTTGTCCCACTCTTAGGGTACTGTAAGGTAGGGGAGGAAAGACTTCTTGTATATGAATTTATGGAGTATGGTAGTCTGGAAGACATGCTTCATGGGAGAGGAAAAGGAAAAGATAGGAGAATTCTCACATGGGAAGAAAGAAAGAAGATTGCGCGAGGAGCAGCCAAAGGTCTTTGCTTCCTTCACCATAACTGCATTCCACATATAATACACCGTGATATGAAGTCTAGTAATGTGTTGTTAGACCATGAAATGGAGTCTAGGGTGTCCGACTTTGGCATGGCAAGACTCATAAGTGCCCTTGATACTCACTTGAGTGTGAGCTCATTGGCCGGGACTCCAGGGTATGTTCCACCCGAGTACTATCAGAGCTTCCGCTGCACTGCAAAGGGTGATGTGTACTCGTTTGGGGTTGTCTTACTAGAGCTTCTAACAGGGAAGAGGCCAACTGACAAAGATGATTTTGGGGATACCAACTTGGTTGGATGGGTGAAGATGAAAGTCAGAGAAGGAAAAGGAATGGAAGTTATTGATTCAGAGTTGCTTATAGTCACCAAAAAAACGGATGAGGCAGAAGCAGAGGAAGTGAAAGAGATGGTGAGATATCTTGATATCACCATGCAATGTGTCGATGATTTCCCTTCCAAGAGGCCTAATATGTTGCAGGTTGTTGCCATGTTAAGGGAGCTCGTGCCCGGTTCATCTAGCTCGAGCCATAGTAGCTAATAAAATCAATATATCAGGCAGCTTAACTTCTGAGATCTTTCTGCTCTTGGACAGTTACAGAAATTCTTCAGTTTGTTATCAATAGTGTGTTACTTTTTGGATTCATAGGGCTTGATAATTTCTCTGAAACATTTTTTTTACTATTGTCTGATTAATAGAAGTTTAGCAAAATTTCAAGTTATTTGGATATGAGATGAGAAATGTGCCAGATTAGTTGATATCAGTCTGTAAATGTAGCTCTGTATCTGAATGTGCAAGCTCTGACAATGTAAATATCATGTAAAATCAACATATGATGCTATATCTATATTATATTAATAATATGATTTGAGTTTTTTTTGCCTCCAACCTACAGGTGATTAGAGAAGAAGTCTTATATTAATACTGTTTACTTTGAGGACCTATGATCATCTTTACAATAGTTTACATTGGTGCTCTCCAAACAACTTTATAAGGAGCTCTTCAAGGAGAGAGAAAATGGAGAGCCAATTCTACCCCAACATGGGTGCTCTCCAGGTGCTCTCCGTTCGCTCTCCATGGAGAGAACTTGGAGAAATGTTCTCCTCCAAAAGCATTGAGAAAGCATGCTCTTGGTATAGTATGATGACAATGTCATAGAAAATATTAAAAAAAAAAGCAATTAAAGATCTCTATTACATAAGAGAAGGGGTGAGCAACGGTGTCCTCTTTTGAATTGACCATTTTACCCCCTTCTCTTTCTAAATTACAAAAGGAATCTCAATACTAAAATGGAGGTCAAACAAAGCCACCGGAAATTAATTTCAACAATCAATCAGAAATCACTTATATGAGGAATTTTTACAAATCACTCATAGAATTGAGAAAATCACGTTGTAAAAATCACGCAAATCACTCAAATGATCAAGAAACTTTACAAAAACTAAAAATTAACTTACAAACTAAAACTAATATACTAGGACGTCAATACATACAAAAACATTCACAAAATTCACTTACAAATCATTGTTCTCAATAACCATTCACAATTACATATTCACAAAAATTACCTATAAACACAAATCTGAGAAAAACATAAGATTTTGACAGTGATATCACAGATTCGTCCATCGGCGATTTGCGAACTTTCAAACAGGTACATATATAATTCTTTTAATCTTAAAAGTTATTTCACATTAGTCGACTGTTATGTAGTTGAAAAAATGGAGATAATAGGAATTAGTTAAAAGGGCTTTTATATAATTAGACTTAAATTTGATTCATTTTCATATAAAATCTGAAAACAAGATGTGTATGAAATTTGATTCATTTTCATATAAAATCTGAAAACAAGATGCGTATGAAATTTGATTCATTTATGACACTGAAGAAAAAGTTACAAATTTAGTTTTTTAAAAAAATTCCAATATAAATTTCTGCCCAAAACTTTTGCAAAATATCCATGTTCAGAAATTAATTTTGAAAAACAAAACAATATCAAACCTTTCTGCGAACAACTTTTGCAAAAATCCATTTTCAGAAAAAAAAAATTTACATTAATTTGCGAAATCAACTTGTGTATGAAAAATTTAAAATTTCATTTCACCTATAATTGAAACTCAAAGTGTTAAAATTTAGAAAAGGAGAAAAATAAAAAATGACCATTTCATGCGAAATCAGATTGTGTATGAAAAACTTAAAATTTCATTTCAAATTTAGTTGAAACTCAAAGTGTTAAAATTTAGAAAAGGAGAAAATTTTAATGACCATTTCATGCAAAATCAGATTGTGTATGAAAAAAAATTAAAATTTCATTTCAAATATAATTGAAACTCAAAGTGTGAACATTTAGAAAAGGAGAAAAATTAAAATGATGAAAATTTTTAAATATCAATTTGTGAAATCAGAATTTAGAAGTTAGACAAGGAAAAAAAACTGAAATTGACTTATAATTTTCGGTTACAATTTTAGGATCATAGAGAAATTACTAAAATCCATATCAAAAACTATTATAAATTACAAAAATGAATAAAACCAAAAAAAAAAGAACATGACGATATTTAGTAAAGAACATAATACTGATTAAAAAAGAACATGCGCATATAAGACTCGAGAAACATAAAACTATTCAAAATCACAAAAATGAATAACAACATAAAAAGAACATGAAAGAATCTTATTCACAAAATGGAGGTGAACTTAAATAGTAACTTGCATTTTCAGTTTGTAAACTACTCCCTCCGTTTCCAAAAGATCTTCCCTCTTTCCGTTTAAGGGTGTTTCCAAAAGATCTTTCATCTTTTGCTTTATTCCTTATTTGGCAAAACAAATTTCCCTATTTACCCTCTCATGTCACTATCATATGGTCCACCATTACATTATTAATTCAATTTTACTCCATTTCTCTCTCCTACTTTAACCCTTTTTATTTGTTTATTTATCTTAACCCCTTTCTCTCTTCTACTTTACTCACACCATGCACCACACAACTTGATTTCCTTGGTATCTGTAGGAACAGTAAGTGGGAAGATCTTTAGGAAACGGAGGGAGTACTTAGTATTAGGCCTAAAAATATCATCGCATGCACAAAAGGCTAGTAATAATATATTGGAGAGTGATATCATTATTAGCAATTTTTGAAGGGGTGATCTTGAAGAAAGATAGAGAGTTAAAAATGAATTACAAAGTAATTTCGGAGAGCTATAGTGATGTTGATGCTCTAAGATATCAAGGACTTTTGCACTACAATTTTACATATCCTTAAATTTGAATTGTAAATCTCTCATACATGATACAACTGCCACATTTGGTAGATATCAAGGACTTTTCACTTTTGCACTTTTTATGAATTTTAAGTGATGAAGGGGTAATATTAATTCACTCTCCACGTTTAGGACGAATTTTAACTTCCCCCAACTTTCTACTTCTTGTTCAAGTCAACAAAATATGATAGACTAGAATTTTCTCGATTTCTTCTATTCCAAAGTAAATGTAATAGTTTGAGTGAGACACTTGCTAATACAATTATTAAAATCGCTAATAAATAAAATTTTGAAAAGTTAAAATGCTGAAACTATACATTAAAATAAATCTAAGAACATCATATATACTACTTCTTTTATTCATTTTTTTTCAACTTATTTGCTTTTACACGATTGTCAATGTACATCTTACATTTTAAATATCTATAATTATATCTTAGTAAATATTATAAAATATTGATATTTTTAATTTACTATTGAGACAAATTAAACAAATGGTGGCTATGTTTCATCTTATATATTGGAATAAAGTTACAAAATTCTTTTTACTTTTAAGTAGCGCTAATATTCCAATACACAATTCGTCTTATATTTTTTTATTAAAAGTTATAATTAAAATGAAACATATGAATAGTGAAATATTGACGCATGTGATTAGAATTTGTATTGCCCAACTGGCCGTGTTATTTGTTGTATGCCAATCAAGCACTATGTTTCAGTTTCTAAGCTTTAGTAAAATTAAGCTTTTAGGAGTAACTAAGATTTACTTACTTGCATCTAAACTCTTGGTAATGCTATAGGAATTAGCTTGTCAAGTAGATTTAATTTGTGTTTAGAAACTCAAGTGGTTTTAGGGCTTGTTCGAGGGTTTGTTTGGTTGCATGTAAGAATTATCTATACAAATATATTAAAAGGCGTGCGAAAACAAGAAACTGTATCACGTGACACTCTCCCTAAGGAGTTTTAGTTCATGTAAATATGTAATCCATGTACAATAAAAAAATTAAGAAATTGCATAGTATAGGATTTGATCCCAAGACCTCAAGTACTTATACTAAAGTTTTAACCACTAGGCTAAGTTGTATTTAGTGTTATTGTCATAAAGTATTATATTAATAAATGAAAATTTTTCTTACCTGGGGCATAGCCCAGGCCTAATAACTAGTTATTTCTTAAAAAGTGATATTTATTGAAGTTTCATTTCTTAAGAAGTGGTAAAAGTAATTTGGTTGGTCATGAGAAGAAAAACTTTTCATGATAAGTACCTTTCTCCATTTTGTGGAAAGTTAGAAATAAAACTTTCTCGAAAGTAATTTTTTTTACATTTTTATCAATAAAACAACTTTACCTCATCTTATTATCTAAAAAATTAATCAAACAGTAATTTAATTTTACCTTCTCATTAATTTTTTTATATTAATCAACTTTACCTTCTCATTAATTTTTTATATCAATCAAACAATAATTTAATTGCGTATCGAAAGTCAAGTTGAAGGCGTGGAGAGCCAAAGGTCAAATTGAATCTTTAAAGAGGTGAAAAGCTGATATGAAAGATCATTACGGTGGCCCCCTAATTTAAAATTAATCATTTTGATTGACAGCTTAACATATTCACAATTTGGCTCTTTTTACGTGGCCAATTGATTTGCCAAGTCTAGAGCTAATGTAAATCAAGTACTTAATTAGAATCATGTGGGAGCCAAGGAAGCTAAATCAAGTCGCGGACAGACTAGCTAAGGAAGGAAGGAAGGACAACTTAGATGTGAATGTAACTAGGCTTATTCCTAATCCTCCTAGTTATATTTTAAACTTATGGGACGAATTTGTATTTCTAGCCGTTAACAATTAATCTATGAATCCGCATTTCACCTAAAAAAAAAAAAGAATCATGTGGGAGTTGGAGATCCCACCTCCCAACCTCATGGTTGGGACTTGGGAATTCGATTCTCATCAATTCTATATTTGGGGTGTTTATGTGGATTTATGCTTCTCGGTATAAATTTTCAGTTTCCAATTGTTGGAAGTTTTCTTATGGATTGGAATCCCCTTCTTACCCCCTAACTCATGAGGGTTGAGCCTGTTCGGGCCAATTAATTACCGAATAATAAAAAAAAGTACTTATTCACATTTGGCATTCCCGCTCAATGTAAAGTTGTTTCTCAAATTAGGATTATAGGACCACGCGCGGAATCATAAAGATATTTTAGAGGGGGTCAAAAATATAATTTGTATTTTTAGAGGGGACCAAATATAAAAATTAAGTTATTTTATTTTTAAAAAAATTACATTTTCGATCTTGTTTTTAAAAAAATTCAAAAGTTGGTCGAGGCCGCGGCTTCCACCGGTCCCCGTGATGTTCCGCCTCTGTATAGAAGTATTTTTTTTATAGCAATTTGTGGCAAGACAAAGTAATTTCCATTTTGAGAGCATGTATGTAGAAATTTAGATAGCCGCCTCCTCTCCTCTCTTCCTCTTCAATTCTCTTTTTAGAGTTGTTAACTAATTAGGCTTGAGTTATGTTCTTACTAGCCTTTTGTGCACGCGATGCATGCAATGATATTTTTAGGCCTAATACTAATGAGTAAACAAACTGAAAATGCAAGTTAGTATTTAAGTTCACCTCCATTTTGTGAATAAGATTCTTCCATGTTCTTTTTATGTTGTTATTCATTTTTGTGATTTTGAATAGTTTTTTGTTTCTCAAGTCTTATATCGCATGTTCTTTTATAATCATATGATGTTCTTTACTAAATGTCGTCATGTTCTTTTTTTTTTTATTCATTTTTGTAATTTATAATAGTTTTTGATATGGATTTCAGTAATTTCTCTATGATCCCAAAATTGTAACCGAAAAGTATAATACAATTTCAGTTTTTTTTCCTTGTCTAACTTCTAAATTCTGATTTCACAAATTGATATATTTAAGAATTTTCATCATTTTAATTTTTCTCCTTTTCTAAATGTTCACACTTTGATTTCAATTATATTTGAAAGGAATTTTAATTTTTCATACACAATTGATTTCGCATGAAATGGTCATTTTTAATTTTTCTCCTTTTCTAAATTTGAACACTTTGAGTTTCAATTAAGGTGAAATGAAATTTAAAATTTTCGTACACAATCTGATTTCGCATGAAATGATTTTCGCAAATTAATGTAATTTTTTTTTCTGAAAAATGAATTTTTGCAAAAGTTGTTCGCAAAAAGGTTTGATATTGTTTTGTTTTTCAAAATTTATTTCTGAACATGGATATTCTGCAAAAGTTTTGGGCAAAAATTTATATTGGAATTATTTTAAAAGAACTAAATTTGTAACTTTTTCATCAGTGTCATAAATGAATCAAATTTCATACACATCTTGTTTTCTGATTTTATATGAAAATGAATCAAATTTAAGTCTAATTATATAAAAGCCCTTTTCAACTAATTGCTATTATCTCCATTTTTTCAACTACATAACAGTCGACTAATGTGAAATAACTTTGAAGATTAAAAGAATTATTGTACCTATTTGAAAGTTCGCAAATCGCCGATGGACGAATGTGTGATATCACTGTCAAAATCTTATGTTTTTCTCAAATTTGTGTTTATAGGTAATTTTTGTGAGTATGTAATTGTGAATGGTTATTAAGAACAATGATTTGTAAGTGAATTTTGTGAATGTTTTGTATGTATTGACGTCCTAGTGTATTAGTTTTAGTTTGTAAGTTAATTTTTATTTTTGTAAAGTTTCCTGATCATTTGAGTGATTTCGGTGATTTTTACAACGTGATTTTCTCAATTCTATGAGTGATTTGTAAAGTTTCCTCATATAAGTGATTTCTGAGTGATTGTTGAAAATTAATTTCCGGTGGCTTTGTTTGACCCCCATTTTGGTATTGAGTTTCCTTTTGTAATTTAGAAAGGGAAGGGGGGCAAAATAGTCGGTTCAAAAGAGGACGCCGTTGCTCCCCCCTTCCCTTATGCAATAGAGATATAAGGAAAAGAAATCTATTTATTAATATTGTATTTTAAAATGATAACACTAAATACAACTTGATTTAGTGGTTAAAATTTTAGTATATGGACTCCAGGTCACATGATAAAAACCTAAACTATACAATTTCTATTTTTTTTTATTGTGCTTGGATTACATAAATTTATATCACTAAGGGGGCGTTTGGTTCATATAATGGTATGAGTTTGGAATCAGGAATGAAATCAAGGTGGTATGGGTTTAGAGCTTGATACTTAATAACTTGTGTTTGGTTGCATTTAGAAATGAAAAATCTTCTTTTATTTGATACCTAAAGGTAAGGTATGAGCCATACCCACCTCCCCCCACGGGTTTCTAAACCCCATGCCTTATGGGTTTGAGGTATGGGTTTAAAATTTAGAAATAAGTTAAACAAACACTAGGTATGAGTTTTGTTCATTCCAAACCCATACATCATACCTAAAACTAGTGAACCAAACACCCCCTAAATTAGATTGTGAAGGTTTCCACTTGAAAGATGCAAGACATCTAACTACACTATTCGCATCAAGTTTGAAGCAATGGAGTTGGAGCTGTGCTAGAATATGCTTACAATTGATTGTTTCCATGATGAAAATTATTGTAATTTGCTAAGTATAAGTTTAATCCCCTAGTATATGAAAGCTAAGAGTGAAAAGTGCTTTCGTTGTTATGGAATATGAAACCTTCATATTTTAAAGTACGTATTCAAGTAACTCAAAGTTATAAGAGTGAAATTTATTTAGCAATATGGATTGAAGCTAAGCAATAACACGATATATTTAGCAGACCCGCTTTCTCAAACCTGGAGAGATAGTTCACTAATAGAATGAGGTATAAGTAACTCGACTCATTCACATCCAGATCATGAACGTTTGGAATCCATATTACACAAGGAGACATTGCTTTGATTTGCTAATCTGAATTCAAGGGTGATAGAAAATTGGTCTTTACTTTACCAATTAAACTAATGACATCAAGATAAATAGTATATGTATTATTAGTTGTGACGAGAGAAAAAGTTTGATATTAGTGTTTGGTGGAAGGAAAACAAATACAGATAGAATATGTTATTATTAGTTATGACGAGAGAAAAAGTATGATATTAGTGTTTCGTGGATGGAAAACAAATACAGATAGATGTGTTATTATTAGTTGCTGCTTGAGATTTCGCCATTATATATATTATGATTAAACACTAATTATTTCTATTTTTTCAAAACTTTAATCGTTAAAAAATGGAGGGCAAGCTAGTTTCCTACAAGATCATCCTCGTCTTTGCTTTCGGTAAATAATGCTTTTATCGTTATTTGTTGAATTTCTACTAGCTCATTTATTCGTGGCTAACTGCAAGGTGGTTTTCGGCCCATATAATCACGACGATGGAATGTGACTCCCAAAATATAAGGGTCTAAAAATATATTTATTTTTAATTGTTTAATGGGATCAATAGTAAAAGTACAAGGGAAGAAATAACGAGAACATGAAATTCATCAAAGTTTTGTTGTTTAACCTTTTGAAGATAGTCGTCATTAGCCAGTTGTAAATACGAATCTTATACTTTTATCTTTTTGAACCACAAATGAAGGGCCCAATTAAAAAATTTGTACAGAGTCTCCATTATTTTTGCTCATATTTGCCCCTTCCTGGCTAACTCTTTTAAATGTTGTAATATAAACCTTTTTCAGTGCTATTTATGTTCGGAGGGAAAGTGCAAGGAAGCGATGAATGCAGGGATGAAGGGGAACATTGTAACCTTCTTCACGGGTGTTGTTCTGGTACTTTGTGTTCGAGTTCAATTTGGGGAGGCACTTGTGAGAAAGGGGAAGGTACCATTTTTTTTGCGTAACTTATCTGAATCGAACTTATCATAATTTATCGCACCTAATCAAACTTTGATTTTACCTCATATTTATGAGGAGCTTTTAAAGGTTTAATAGACATCTAGACCCAATCATCCCTAAAAAATTCTTTTAAAGGTGAAGAGAATGACCCTAAGATATACTCCCTCTGTTTCAAATTATAAGGCATTTTAGCTAAAACATTTCGTTTCATAATATAAGGCATTCTACAATACCAATGTAAGATTAAATGCAATTTTATACTATCAAGATAAACTTATAGGTTATTTTGTATTATCAATACAATATTTAATGTCAATTCCTATTACCCATGCAAATCCAACTAAAATTAACTAAATTCTTAATTTGTGTGCAAAAACCTTAAACGACTTATATTTTGAAACGGAGGGAGTATTAATTGGTGATCTGAGATCAAAATTGGTCCTTCATTTTATAATGATCTCAACTCTCAAGTTCATTTTACCCATTCATATGTATTTCATCGCTTTTTTTAAGCATGACACTTTGACTTTTGCACTATTTATATACCTTATTTTGACCGTATTTTTTTAATAATGATCATATAAAATTTTGTTGGTTTTGTTTCAATGCATATTTTCATAAAGTATAGATGCTGGATACTCAAAGTGTATGATATTGAAGGTCCATTATCATAAACATTTTATTTACAAATAAACCTATACTTATCATTACTATTATTTATTAAAACCTACCAAATGGGTTGAAAGGGATTATTTACCCGAATTTTCAAAAAGAATGTATCATCTAAAGTTGCCTCAAATATTATACTTCCTCTGTTTCTAAATAAGTTTAATATTTTGATTTTTACGTTCGCCAAAGCACAACTTTGATCTTTAAATTCTTAATTACTGCATAAACTCTTAGAAAACAAGTACATACTTTCATTTTATGAATAGCAGCGGATCCAGAAAAATATTTAAGAAGGCCAAAAATTTAATTTGCATTTTTAGAGGAGACCAAATATAAAAATTAAGCTATTTTATTAAAAGAAATTACTTTTTCAACCTTAATTTTTAGAAAAATTCAAAAGTTGACGGGGCTGGGACTCCCACCAGTTCCCGTGATGTTCCGCCATCGTTTATGAACATGACATTCAAATCTCTATTATATATGATAATACTTGACAAATGTAGTTTTGAGTTTTTGCAGTAAAAGCTTTTGGTTGCGGGTTTGGTCGTGAAGAAGGAGTAGAATGTGGTATTCTCGTACCTGCTATGTGTTGTGGAAGATTAAGATGCTCAAATCACCTTAGAGGTGTTTGTGAAAAAGACTAATTCAGTACTTGCACTTGCTCTCCAACAATCTAATAACACATTATGTTTTCTTTTTCTTCATAGCTTCATTCAGTTGTCATTTTCAACATTTTTTTCTAAAAAAATTCCCTGGTTGTAATATAGCATTATGTGCATTGCCATCTTGAGATCATTACAAGCTTACAAGTTACAACTTCACAAATACAGTCACCGTTTTTTAATCTTTAATTATTATTTTTTGTTTTGGTACTACTCGGGCCGGGTTTCGACTTTTTTTATCTTAGGGTTTTAACTCGACCCGACCATTAAGCCCACACAATCTCCTTTCTCCAGAGTCTCAACCCAGGACCTATTATCTAGAAGGGGGGTCGAAACTCGAAAGCCACTGCTCTCTCACCTTTTTTCTCTAACTTTTATTTTTCTACTATTAGTTGTGATTCTTGAACGAAGTTATACTTCCTTAGTTTTTTTTTGGTTTAACCATTTTGATTTTTGACACTTTTTACAATTTAATGTGACTATCTAGTATAATTTATACATAAGTAAAAACATAATCATGTGGGATTTTGTTGAATTCGTCTCGATATATATTTCAAAATGTTAACATTTATTATTTTCATTTATGTCTAATTAAAAATATAATCTATATAAATATATTAAAAGGCGTGTGTAAAATTGTATACACGCTACGTGTCACCTTTGATACTCCACTAGAATTGTCCAATGTATACATAAGTTATGTCGATCGATTAACAAAAGTAAAATTAGCTTGCAACAAGATTTGATACCGTGACCTCTTGTTATTATAACATGACACAATTACCATCTCAATTAACTTTTAATCATGTTTTAAGTATCTAAAATAAAAATTTAAATTACCATCTAGGAAAAGACATAATATAATAAAAAGCCACCAGAGAATCAACCCTCTTGGTAAAAATAAACCCACAGGCCAGCGCTTTGCATTATGGAAAAAGAAAACCTTACTTACAGAACTACATAAATGGAAGTAAGGATGTGTAAATCAATAAACATATTTAAAAAAAATCTAAAAATCTATTTAGCATGGAAACTCTAATGAAGATAATGTTTTCCATCGTCGAAACTCGAGAGGACAAAATTTCTTTGAAAGAACATCGAGTTTCCTGCCTCAATGATTTTCAGTCATAAAATGTATTGTCCCAACTAAAAACTCTAACCTAACTCTATAATATATGACCTATTATATACATCTTTTGTCGGTAATAAACAAAATTACAACAGATTTCTCTAAAACAATAGTGATTTAATCCTAAATTTTGGATTTCACGAAAAATGAACAAATGGGGTGTTTAGAGACTTTTTCGAGGCAACATAAATATGCCAAGCATCCGCGCAATTTTGCAAGTCACATCGGTTTTCTTAGGAATATTTCGGGAAAAAATATGGCCAAGCCCGAATGAGTCCAAAAATGTCTCAAAAACAGCCAAAATTGAATGTTATGATACACGCTTTCATACTTTTCCAAGGCCCGAGATCCACACGGCACAGGGTGCTTTCTACGGACATGGGATGTCATTGAAAATGAGTCAAGTGGCTTGGAACGAATACATGTATGGATGCATTTACGTTCATCTTGAGGCAATTTTGGGTTTAACTAGAAATGAACAAATGCGGTGTTCAAAGGTTTTTCGAGACAATGCAAATGGTGCTAAATACCCACGCAACGTTACAAGTCACGCTGGCTTTCTTAGGAATATTTCGAGAGAAACTATGACTGGACCCGAAGTAGTCCAAAAATGTCCCAAAAACAGTCAAAATTGAGATTATAATACACGCTTTCGGACTTTCCCGGTGTCCAAGCTTCGAACGCCATTGGATGCATCCTAAGGGAATGGGAGGTCATTACAAAGGATTCATGTGGCTTAGAACGGATATATGGATGCCTTTACGTTCATTTCGAGGCAATTTTGGGTTTCACGAGAAATGAACAAATGGGGTGTATTAGACGCTTTTTGAGGCAATGCAAATGAGGCCAAGTACCCGGGCAATGTTACAAGTGATGACGACACTCCTAGGAATATTTCGGTAGAAAATATGACCAGGTCCGAAAAAGTCCAAAAATGTCTCAAAAATTGCCAAAATTGAAGATTAATATACACGCTTTCAGACTTTCCCGGGGTCCGAGCTACGGACGCCACAGGATACCTCCTTGGAACATGTGAAGTCATTGAAACGGAGTCATGTGGCCCGAAAATTGAAGGTTATAATACACGCTTTCATACTTCCCCGTGGCCCGAGATATGGTAAGGCACGGGGTGCCTTCTAGGGACATGTGATGTCATTGGATAAGAGTCAAGTGGCTTTGAACGAATATATGGATGCATTTACGTTCATTTTGAGGCAATTTTGGATTTCACGAGAAATGAACAAATGCAGTGTTCAGAGGCTTTTCGAGATAACGCAAATGTTGTCAAGTACCCGTGCAACATTACAAGTCACGTCGCCTCTCCTAGGAACGTTTCGGGAGAAAATATGATCAGGTTAGAAAAAGTCCAAAAATGTCCCAAAAACAGGCAAAATTGAAGATTAATATACACGCTTTCGGACTTTCCCGGGGGTCTGAGCTACGGACGCCACAAGATGCCTCCTTGGGACATGTGAGATCATTGGATAAGAGTCATGTGGCTTGGAACGAATATGTGGATGCATTTACGTTCATTTCGAGACAATTCTGGATTTCACGAGAAATGAACAAATGGAGTGTTCAGAGGCTTTTTCAGGCAACACAAATGGTGCCAAGCGCTCGCGCAACGTTACAAGTCATGTCGGCTTTCCTAGGAACATTTCGGGAGAAAATATAACCAGGCCAGGAAAAATAAAAAATATTGCAAAAACAACCAATATTGAAGATTGTTATACACGCTTTCGGACTTTCCCGGGCCCGAACTTCAAACGCCACAGAATGCCTCCTAGGGGCATGGGAGGTCATTGGAAAAGATTCATGTGCCTTGGAACGAATATGTGGATACCTTTACGTTCATTTAGAGGCAGTTTTAGGCCTCACAAAAAAATAACAAATGGGATGTTTAGACTCTTTTTAATGCAATGCAAATTGTGTCAAGCACCCGCGCAACGTTATAAGTCACATCGGCACTCCTAGGAATGTTTCAAGAGAAAATATGACCAGGCCCAGAGAAGTCAAAAAATATCCTCAAAACAGCCAAAATTGAAGGTTATAATACACGCTTTCGGACTTTCTGGGGCCCGAACTCCGAACGCCACGTGATGCTTCCTACGGCCATGGAGGTCATTGGAAAGGAGTCATGTGGCTTAGAATGAATATATGGATACCTTTACGTTCATTTCGAGGCAATTTTGGGTTTCTCCAGAAATGAACAAATGGGATGTTCATAGGCTTTTTGAGGCAATGAAAATGGTGTCAAGCACACGCGCAACCTTACAAGTCACGTCGGCTCTCATATGAATTTTTCGGGAGAAAATATGACCAAACCCGAAGAAGTCCAAATATGTCGCAAAACAACCAAAATTGAAGGTTATAATACACGCTTTCGGACTTTCTCGGGGCCCGAGCTCCGAACGCCATGTGATGATATATAGGAGGTAATTGGAAAGGAGTCATGTGGCTTGGAACAAATATATGGATGTCTTTACGTTTATTGCGAGATAATTTTGGGTTTCACAAGAAATGAATAAATGGGGTGTTTAGAGGCTTTTTGAGGCAACACAAATAGTACCAAACACCCGCGCAACGACACAATATGTTTCAGGAGAAAATATGACGAGTCCCGGAGAAGTCCAAAAATGTCCCCAAGAACAACCAAAATTGAAGGTTATACTAAGTGGTAAAAACCAAAGGTGACCCAATGCGATTAAAATTTGGTCGAACTAATACTACCTCCATTCTTTTTCTATTACAACAATGTGTTTGGACACATTTTTTAAGGACTTGGAACTGAGTAGTTTAGCATAAAATTAAAGTAACTCTTTAATTAACTAGAGTAAGAGAGAAATCACCCTTAGAAAATAAAAGCAATTTTATAAGGCAAAATGAGCAATTAATAATGATGTTTTATTAAGGTAAAGTAAGGGAATATCGTCAATTAAAGTTGCTTTTTATACCAAAATTGGAATTGTTGCAATAGATGTGAGACCAGCCAAAATAGTAATTACTGTAATATAAAAAGCTAATTGGAATTATTGAACCTAATTGGAACTTATTTGACCCTATTTAACAAAAGCTTTGATGAGTAATAACATAAATATTACCCTTAACATAAATATTATCCCTCAAAATTTATTATAACATAATAATTATTAAAATTTATCCTTCAAAAAAATAGTAATTATTAGTTTTCTCTTATGATTAATATTTTAACAAAGAAAATATTATTTATATGCTTGCCTATACACAACTTTCACCACTAATATATCTAATAGTGTTGCTTTGATTTCATAAAACACTAGTAAGAAATTAATTAATCTTTCATTGTTATTAGTAACGAAAACATGTTATATCTAGTTATTTAAAGACGAATTGCAAAATATTATAATTATGATGATTATTATATATTGTTAACCTTATTTGACCATGATTATAATATTTTTTTAATAATAACATTAGCTGCCAATAGTAATATGAGTAATAAAATAATAGATAATAATGTAAATATAATACTATATAATCATAACGATATTGTAATCAATATCTATTTCTCTCCTCTTCATATGAGTTTTTAGAAAAAATAATTATGTCAATAGGATATGTTACAATTATTATAAAACGAAGAAAGTATACAAGTGTTAATTAGTTTATACTTTAACAAAAAAAAAGGGAGTATGAGTATCCCGCATTTATCCAGTGTGAAAATAAGGATAGGAGTTAGCTTAAGTGGGTAGAGCGCTCCCCCTTGGCCCCTGAGGTCAGGGGTTCAATTCTTACCCCCAGCATTATGCTGGGGTATTTCCTTAGCATGCTATGCATGCTTTACCAGCCAATGTATTGGTGTTTCCTACAGGCTAGTAGCCTTGTAAAGGTTAGCCCTTGGACTGACTTAATTTTCTAATAAATAAAAAAAATCCAGTGCGAAAATTACAATTTAGCCCGTCATACTCATGGCTAACGTACCATATTTATATGAAAAGGAACACACTCAAACAGTACATTACATCAAATCGAAAAAGAAGAGCAGAAACAATCTTTGCTCCTTATTTATATTACATTTTTTTGACATAGGCAGGATTACTTAGCAAAAAAAGGAAATGATACGCATGAACCATCATGGATATTATTGGAGATTGGCGTTTTAATTTGTCTTATCGCGACGTACAAATACCCACACCTTCAATTATGTAATTACACATATATTGGTCACAGCATGCTTCGTTTATATTTAAAGGATTATTATAACATCCCTCCCCTAGATTCCTGCATCGATCTGTACAAAGTTGCAATAAGAAAGTAAGTAATTATATGTGGAAGAAAGACAGTAAGATTATGGTAACCACAAAAATAGTTTTGGATCATTGATGTTCATTTTCCAATTTCCCCTAATTATATCGACTCTAGTAAAGAAAGTAAAAAAGGTTTTAACGGAAAATTCAACTGTGAAAAAACTAGAGGTGATCATGGACTGGGCTGGATCGCGACTAAAAAAATTGTCTGTTGGTCGGATCGAGTCAAAAATTTTATGCCCAAAGCCCGCTATTCCGGACCAAAATGAGCGGGCTTTTTGGGTCAACATCGGGTCGGGATCAAAAATAGACTGAAATGTTTTTTTGGCTTGCCCAAAACCCGATCCAAAGCAAAAAAAAAAGTCGGGCCGGGTCAGGCCCAGTCACAGGCCAAAAAAATCTGCCCAAAGCGGCCCAAAAATCGAATGGGCTGGAGTTGATCAGCTCTAGAAAAAACATATTAGCAAAAGTTATCTTTCAATCTATCATATTTTTTTCTAGTTGTTTTTAAATACTAATATATAATTATATCAAGGACAATTATGTAAAGTTTGGTGAATATGATATAAAATTAAAGACTTGGGATAATCAAATCCCATCAACATCACTATGCTTACGGCCTGTTCTTCCCAGTTTATTTTCAGTTCAGTTCAGCTTAGTTCAGTTCAGTTCAGCTCAGTTAAGTTAAGTTAAGTTAAGTTAAGTTAAATTAAGTTAAATTCAGTTTAGTTCAGCTCTATTCTTCTATAACTATTTTGTTAAATATTATTATTATGTTGGTCTAATTTATATTACTAAGTACTCTTATTATTATTATTATTATTATTATTATTATTATTATTATTATTATTATTATTATTATTATTATTATTATTATTATTTATTTTTATATATTATTATTAAGTATTATTATTATTATTATTAAATACTCCCTCTGTTTCCTAAAGATCTTCCCTCTTTCCGTTTAAGGGTGTTTCCAAAAGACCTTCCCTCTTTTGCTTTATTCCTAATTTGGCAAAACAAATTTCCCTATTTATCCTCTCATGTCACTATCATATGGTCCACCATTACATTATTAATTCAATTTTACCCTCTTTCTCTCTCCTACTTTAACCCATTTTTATTTATTTATTTATCTTAACCCCTTTCTCTCTCCTACTTTACTCACACCATTCCCCACACAACTTGATTTTCCTTGGTATATGTAGGAACAGTAAGTGAGAAGATCTTTAGGAAACGAAGGGAGTATATATAATATTTTGTTTATTATAGCTTTACTCATTATTATTGCTATTATTATTAGGAGGAACATGGTTTAGGTCAAAAGCACAAATAAACCCACGTTTTTTAGCCCATAAACCAATTAAATCGCGTCAAAACGGTTTATGATGCAATCTTGTACGGTCCAACCCAATTATTATTTTTATTACTAAATATTATTATATTATTAAATCTAATTATTAAAATAGTAATATTAACTTACTTTTTAGATATTATTGTTATTATATAATCATCATCCAGTATTAATATGTTAATACAAATAATATAAATTAATTATTATTAATTATTATTATTATTATTAATTTATGATTATTAATATTATTTATTTATAACTATCATTTAAAAATATCCAAAATACTATTGTTATTATTATTCATAATTAATTATTCATTATTATTACTTATCATTATAATTATTATTTAATATTCATGTTATTATTATTTAAATATTATTTATATATTTATTACATTCAATTTAATTCAATTCAGTTTAATTCAATTTAATTCAGTTCAGTTCAGTTGTTTTATGCCGAAAAGAACATGCCCTTAGTCGTTTATGTAGTACTAAAAGAAAGAAAATGAATATGAAAATCAATACGATCCTGCAAATTACGATTGCTTACCCCATAGACATTCACCTCCGAATAGTGAATCCGAGCAATGCAACCCGTCACAACACCAGTTAAAAGCACCACAACCTTGACCTGCACCACCACATCCTAGCGCTTTCCCACCCAACATTAGTGGCACTGCAAAGGGTTTAAATTTATATATTAGAAAAAACATATGGTTATGCATATATATATATATATATATATATATATATATATAGTGACAGTAATATAAAATGAGGATTAAAAATAAATATTCTTAATTACCTAATGCGAGAAAAACAAGAACTGCAAAAACATTGATTTTCTGGGCTTGGCTACCATTTTTATAATAAAATTACTTAATGTATGTGCAAAATATCAAAGTAGAAGTTTTAGTGGTTTTATTGAAGATATATAGAGATGCCTTTGAAACCCTACTTATACTAGTTTTCCTCCCACCCAATGGACATAATGCCACTAATAATACTGTATTATATAGAAGTACTTGTATTATCTTGCATCTCCATTAATATTTATTCTATTATGTCAAAGTCAATGTTGTTTTTAAAAGGGAAAGTCAATGTTTTTAATTATATAATACTACTTGTTTCTGCTAAGAAATTGAGGGTGATCACAAGTGTTGATGTGTGCTGAGAAACTTGATATGGGCCCCAAGAAGGTACGCCTGAGCTCCGTTATCCGTACATCGTAATCCTGCAAAAGGTAAGGTTAGCCTACCCCGGGGTGGTCCCGGGATCGCCCTCCGACGCTCAAGTCAGTAAATGATTGAGGTAGAGAGAGAAAGGGATCAATGTAGAGAGAGATGCTCTGGGTTTGGCAGCTTAGAATCGCTTACCTTTGTCTGGTGAGACAACCCCTATTTATAGAGGAGAGGAGCCCCAATAAATGAGGGTATTTTGGTCAGCTCCAGCTGGTGGAGGATTTGCTTCCCTAGATGCAGGGACATTTTAGTAACTTTGTCCTAGGTGGGCTGGTCCAAGAAATGGGCCCAAACACTACTATATGCTACATTATTTTTCCCAAACCAGTTTTTTTGACCTCCACGATTATCTCCATGCTACATTTAACATTATTTATGAAAAAATTATCTCATCCAACTCATCTCATGTAAGCACTCTTTTCTCTTAGATACTATATGTCTATATTTGCTCTCTTAATTACATCATACATGTTCTTAGCCTTAATCCAGGGTGTACTTAATTAGTTCTGGGTATAGGCGTATAGCAAAGTCTTTTTCTAAGTGTCACCAAATGAGCATTAGCTGAAAAAGTCTTTGGTGCACCTAGCTCTATGTATTGTATTTGGGAACGTTAACATAATGTACTGATGTACATTATGATCACATCAACCTTTTGCTTCATAGAAATCCTAACCTTTTTATAGTTTCTTTTTGTTCAAATTGATTTCAACACTTCCATTTATTAGAAAATTCAAAATAATTGCAAGATTACCTTATTTAGCTAGTTGATTTTTTTCTCATAGCTCCTTAAATATTGAATCTTCATCATATGAGTTAACTTTATGAAACGTGCGCAAGAAGTATAATTCTTCTCTTCTTTACTTTCAACTTATTTTAGAGTTTTTTTTGTTAGAAAAAACTTTTTATAGTCACGTTTTTGCGAAAAAAAATCTTTTAAATTTTGTTTTTTTTGCAACTTACAGCCTTAAAAAAAAATATTGCGAGATGAAACCTTTTCTATTTTTCCGTCATTGACCGTTAACTTTTTGCGCTGACCGTGAGTTGGTTTACCTCCATCTCCTTAGAATTCATTTTCCTCCATTTTCTAGCTCTATTTCCCTCTCATTTCTCTTATAAAACCCTTAGCTCCCCAATTCATTTTTGCTCACCAAATCTGAAATCTATCTTTCCCTTCAACATATTTAGGGTTCTTGTTCACCAAATATGAAATCTCTTTTCTCCTTCAACAATGGTGAAATGTGAATGCATGGTGTGCGGTGACTACAAGGACTTCTTAGAGACATCATAATTTAAGGGGAAAGTTTGTGGCTTGCAAATTCTATAATCAATATAATGTTAGAAACTGTCAAAGGCAATAATGGCAAGGAAGAAACTGATTTCAAGGTTGTGTCGTGGTAGGAGACCACTAACTAGAAAGCAACTACGGCCCGACAACGGTGGTAATCGACACTGGCCGAAAAGCTCCCCAAGGTTAACACATCAACCTAAACTGTCACAACTAACAAAGTAGGTCTATGGAGATTAGCACGTACCCAGGAAGAAGATCGAGTGAGAAAAGAATGATTTTATGTGTGTCTGAAGTGATAAGTGAGGCACTGATTTTATAGGAAGAAATCAGACTAAAAAACAGAAAAAAGTAAAATTCGAGGAAGATATTAAGGGATTGCCATAAATAACTTAACGTTAAATAACGTTACAGTCTACACATCTGTTACACACACACACTCAGGCGCGGGTCCAAAAATTTAGCTCCAGCTTAGCTTTATTCCCATAACCCATGCCCGATTTGGACGACGCGAGCGCGTGTTAGCAAGCCCAAGTCCAAACATGATAACCAACCACAAAAATATCTCAAGTATCCAACTCAATAAGAATAAGAAGGGAGGGAATATATAAAAAAGGGAGTATCCCTCCCACAAGTGATGTGGGACTTTTAAAGTAAAGGAGGCTCGCTTTTCAAGCCTTGATTCCAACAACTAAACTGAACAAAAAGTTTGCAGCACCTTCAATGGCAACTGCAGAGGGAGATGATGATGCCCTACTCTTGCATAGGGTGGCATAGTAGGGTGTTATGGAGAGAGATAATTGAGGGAGAGAGTAAGAATACAAAAAGGTTTTTTTGTTTAATTTAGGGTAGAAAAGGAAAGGAAATAAATTGTAAGAGAGATGGAAATAAATCAAATCACAATCAACGGCAAAAAATTAACTGTCAATGACTGAAAATGAAAAAAAGGTTTCATCTCGAAAAAAAAATTGTTTAAGGTTGTAAGTTGCAAAAAAATATTTTACAGGTAATTTTTCGCAAAAAGGTGATTATAAAAGATTATTTCTAACAAAAAAAAACTCTTTATTTTATTCAACTTTATCCACAATATACAGATAACACCTTTATATTTTGTGTGTGTTTAGAGAGCCACAAGGGCAAATAATGAGAATTTATCGATCTCAAAATCTCCTGAAATCAGAAGGAAAACTTTAACCAACTGAGCTAGTAATTTTCAAAATAGCTGCTATATTACCTTCTTTCATCAGTGGATACTTCTCTCCTATCATCACATGAGCTCTTCAAATATTATGTTGCACTCATGTTGCAACTATTTTGAAATTAAGGAAATACCATGTTTGCTGACTTACCTACCTTTTTTTAAAAATCTTTATATACAATCTATGTAAAAGAAAACCTAACTTCTTCTCAAACATTTATAAATGAGTAGTTAGCAAATTTTAGTTACCTAAATTTTGTGTCATAACGGCACGTTTGGTAGTTGTTAATGAATTGCGGTAATGGGAATGAATTTTAAGTGTAATTTTGTTAGGGAAGGACCCTTAAAATCTCCATGGGGAAGCATTTTTTCTCAATGGGCAAGCAATCTCACCCATAAACTTGTGCTTTTGTCTCCAAGGAGAAGCAATTTTCATTCCACTCATTACCACCTACAAGGTGGTATTGATGGGAATGAAAATTCAAGAAGAAAAATGGATACATTAGGATAAATTAGCATTACCATGGGAATGGACAATGATATTTTTCACAAATTTACACACAAATTCATTCCCGTTACCATCATTTATGACCAACTACTATGTGTAATGAGGAAATTTTGTCATATCACTTCAGTAAAAAAAAAAAAAAAGTATGCAAAATAGACTTGTTTAGTCCCATGTGTATGTCTAACCCTAACAAGGAGGTAATTCAAAAATGGAGGAAGTTGTATGTTTAGTGATGATCATTCACATAAATTGTTTATGGAAATTGATATGACTGTACATAAGAAGAAAAAAGTGATAATAAGAAGTGATAACAATTGATGCTTGATTTATTATAACTTACTAGATTTGTACGTAGCATTCTAGTAAATATACTTACCAAGAAGAAAATATTAAAATTGCATATATGAAAGTCGTTGTAAATCATTGGTATTATCATGTACGTAATAAGATTAAGAACGAGTAACGACTATATAATGGAAGGTCAGTGCTTTATATATAATTATGCACGCATTCATTTAGCAGATAATATATTATAATCTTATATATCCACCCTAGCTAGAGATGATGTTAACATTACCAGTCAACTCAATGGTTAGTTTTCTAAGTCTATTTTATCCTGTTTCATATTATATTATGAATCATGATAGTTACCCACTGTTTTATAAAAGATAAAATTAACCTCAATATCTTCAAGTATAGCAGGGGTGCACCAAACGACCCCAACTAAGACTTATAGTCAGAACACCATAAAGTATAGACATGGGTGCAGTCCGTATCATAAATGAGGTCGGTGATCGAAATTCTCACCAGCTATTAGTCGAGTATTAGATATTGGACAATCATAGAAGCGTTTTCCTTGATTGTGGTTAAACTTCCAAGTTGTTTGGACTACTACAGACAATCAATGTCGACTAGTAAATCCTACCATCACCTAATTTGGTATTTGAATTCTTCTTGAAACTTCAAGATGAAGCTCAGCTCGTTGTTGTTATACAGATTTCACTTTGTTAGAATTTAGGATTCACTTGGAAACAAAGAGGAAATTTGGGGAAGAAAGTCTTTTTGTTCACTTGAGGAAGGGGAAAATGAATCAAGGTACACACCTTTTTTGTTTTAAGTAAAAAAATTAGGTTTAAAAAAGAAGAAAATAAGAAAGGGGAGGGAATCTAACCGACATCATTTATGGTACAGAATACACCCACGTCCGTACTTTGGGGTGTTCTAGCTACAAGCTTTAGTTGGGGCTGTTTGGTGCACTCGCGCTATAGTTCAGGGTGTTGTGACCAATTTTGCCTTTATACAATGCTTTTCATTTGCAATTTCAACACAGATTATAGGGAATATTCTAATTTCTTTGCAATATATAAAAATATAGTCATTTTGGGTTTTGTTTTGTTCGTTTCAATGAGTACATTATTAGTATCAAAGTCTTGGCCGAGACTGTAACACCCCGATAATTCTCTCTTTCTAGAAAATACTTTTATAACAAATCTAGAGAATTACCCAGGCATTATCGCCCGTGTGAAAACGTTTCGGCTTACTCAGAATTTTGCAGCGGAAAACAATTACTAAAATAAAATCAACTTTATTAAACTTATGAAATAAATGACAGCTGTTTCGACTAAAGCACACCAACTAAAACCTCAAACTTAGTAAAGATGTCCCTACGAAAACAACTTCAACTATATTAATATAAGCCTCTCCATTCCAGATTCCCAATGCAATGCATCTGCAAACCTGTAATGTCAATGCAATACTGACTCTACTCACCAGAAGGATCATCACAGGATCAATAGGCAAAGCCATGATCCACACACAAACACGACGTAATCAGCAAAGCTGAGTACTACATATCAGGCATAAATAATCCTAAACATGATACTACAACATAAATAATAATAAGCATATAACAAACTGCAGATGACTCTTACTGAACTAGACTCTAAACTTTTATTTCTTCTTTAAATGGAATAGTTATGGGACGAGTTGTCTATACTGAAGTAGGAGATATGGGAGCTACCACATATTCCAATTGACCTGCGATATCGAGGAACCTTTGAGCTAAAAAGGAAAGGTGATCAATCCAATCCTAGGAAAATACATATCACGGCGGACTATGTATCCCAACCCTTAGTGTCCAACTCTAGACGTGCACCAGTCTAAAGTCTATAACCTATCTCGTTTCACTTTACGTTGCATTCATTTTTATACTTGTGTTGACACCAACCAGGCACACAACACATATAACTAAAATCACATAAATCACAAAATCCTTTTTATCTTAGAATAACAAGTTCACAACTTATCATTCAAGACTCTTTTAACTTCTTTTATTCTTTCTAACTTGCCTGTTGAACCTAGCCAACAGTAAACTGTACCTTTATATAGGTATAACTCAAATTACCAAATAAGATCCACGGTTCTTATAAGATAAATAAATAATCTCAAAGAATCTATGTAACACATGATTCCAACTTACTTACATTAATTCACTCACGAATTAATACCAAAACTAAACTTATCTGCTTGCATCAAACTTCCATCAAACAATCTTACTCATACATATTCTTAGTTTACATGTAGCACACAGGCAAGTAACATGTAAAGCAATTTCAGTAAATCATATATATGAACAACAAGGTCCTATACATGATACTACAAAATAAAAACATCCCTAAAGCATGTTTCTAACCATATAGCACGTAGACTATGTACGTACCTTGTATAAACGCAACGGTAGGCCACTTTTATGTTTAAAAGTCCCCTACTATAAATTCTCCGCCTACAACAATAAAATAATCAAGTAAATACTTGAACTAAAAAAATACAGCAACTTTAAAACGTCCCAAACCTTTTTAAACGTCTTTAAAAATCGTTTTTATAATTTAAACCCTCGTTATTTTTAATCCCTAGTATAGTACAACTATTCTAGTGATTAAAAATCATTAAAACCTTAAAATACTAACTTTCTGAATTTCCAGCATTTATAAAATTTTCTAAACTTTCTGAAAATATTTTAAATGCATATAAAAATCGTATTCCAACAAAATTCATATTCATACTCTAAATATACGGTTTCTAGTGATTTAAAACCCTAAAAACCATATCTTTCATGATTAAAACTAAAAATAATAAATCTGAATTTTTTTCTTTTATACATATGAAACCGAAACTAAATTCTTCATAATAAATAATAACTCAAATCATAATCATGTAAATAGTAATAAAATAACAATAAAAATTAGGACTTTAATGGAATCTTAAGGGAGAAGTAAAGAAAACAACCGAAATCGGAGGAGGAAGGGCAGCGCCGGACTGAGGCAGCAGCAAGGACGGGGCAGCAGGTTTCGGCTTCAAGAAATTATTCGTGACGTTTCTTGTTCAACAAGAAACGTTACTTAGCGAAGAAGAAACGATTTTTGAGAGAAAAATATGAATCACGACAAAGAGAGAGGAGAGAGAAAATGTCGAGTGAGGGGAGAGAGAAATTCAGAAGTACGTGCAAGGGAGGAGAGAGAAAATAGAATGTAGGGCAAAATAATTGGGTTTTTAGGATATTTAAATAGGCTAATCCTTTGGGCTTAGGAAAAGAAATTTCAATAATTAAAACTTTGATGACTAACAAGATGGGCTTATTAGGACTTTAGTCATCAAATTATCCTTTCCCTTTTTATTACTTTTGGGCTTTCATTCCATTAAGTTTTCTTTTAAATATGCTTTTAATAATTAACTTTATTTAAAACATGCTTAATTAAAATATTACAAGTTTGTTAAGCCATGCAAAATATTTTTAGTTGACTTTAAAAAATAGTCAACCCTTTTTAAAAGTCAAACCATTTCCAAACTCATTTGGATTTAAATATATACTACATAAATACCTTAATATATTTATGAAAATCTTTTAAAAATGTGGGGGATTACAGAGACCGTCTGATAAGTCAAGCAAAAAGTTGAAACATCTAAAGCAATATAATATACAATCAAAGTCTTGGGTTCTCTGTGGGAAGCAGCTGGAGTTCTGGCGTATATGAACCGCTACTCGAAGTAGCGATTTATATGCACACAAATAAACCCAAGTCAATGTTACTTTCCCATAACCGGCCAGAATGCACACAAACCCCATCTCTTGTGGAGGATGGTTGTGCGGCGGACGGTGCGACGCGGTTGGCGGCAATCAGCGGCTACTCGTCGACAATACATAGCGTAGCAGCCCGACTGAGCTTCGATGTGAAGGTTGGAAGAGAGAGAGGGAGAATTTTTTTTTTTAGAGAATGAAATCGTGAAATGGGAGAAATTTAGGAATTTCAATAAACCGCTATTTAGAGTAGCGGTCTTTATTAATGAACCGCTACTCGAAGTAGCGATTTACATTTATTGAGTGTTGGCCTTGAAGGTGGAAGGCTTCAGTACTAAACCGCGACTTTAAGAAGCGGTCAATTAAACATAACCGCTTCTTCAAGTAGCGGGTTTATTTTTCTCATAACAGCTACTTCAAGCAGTGGCTTATAAGAGGAAACCACTACTCGAAGTAGCGGTTTTACTTAAGTACAAAAAAAATTCTCGCGTGCTGTCCTACATGGACGGTACCTATGGAATTAATTTGAACTTTGGCGCATGTGAGGAATTAATACCCATTTTAACATTAGTCAAGTAAAACATTCCAAGTCTATAACAAATTTGTTTTTTTGAAAGAAATCCCAAAGGACACTATATTTCATCAATTAAAGCCATACGACATCTACAATTAACGATATTGAAAATATATTGAACAAAATAAAACAAGAATTAACCGGTGAATGGTTGAGAATCCAAATACTTAGATATAACAATTAGGCATATCCTCGTTTTGTTGTATCATACAACTTTTTAAGTGGATCCGTCGTCGCTTCATAATTTTGTGGGGAAGAAAATTATTGTGTTGATTTTGTAATCCGAATCCAATCAATAAATTAATTACAGCCCTGCATAACTGGAGACCCTATTAAACGCAAATAAAACTTTATCTCTCGAAAGAGTTCGAAAAGTCCTGTCATTCGAAGGAA
Organism: Beta vulgaris subsp. vulgaris; assembly: GCF_026745355.1. Classification (NCBI taxonomy): domain Eukaryota; kingdom Viridiplantae; phylum Streptophyta; class Magnoliopsida; order Caryophyllales; family Amaranthaceae; genus Beta; species Beta vulgaris. The sequence goes on along the minus strand of NC_079207.1, from coordinate 6,909,015 downwards.
ATTGAAAATTCTTGTCTTTCGAATGCGAATAACCTTTTCTTTCGAGGGAGACATTATTATAACCTAACAAACAAAAATACTCAAAAGGAAAAAGATTTGGGGCTTTTCACGGGTAAGATCCGATGGAAGCCCCTTTAAAATTGACAATGAAGGCTAGGGTTTAGAGAGAAGAGATGAAGAAGGCCTTGTATTTTTTAGTCTATAACAAGATTGTTATAGCTCCGTATATATTTTTTCTACTAATACTTGATAAAAATATACTATCATATGAGATTTTATTAATATATCAATGTGTAATTTCAAATTATTAGTTTCTTTTAATTTTACTTATATTAGTTATATATAATTGATCATGAAGATCTTAACAAATCAAAATTATGAGTCGGAAACATATAATTATCATGCATTTTGATGCTAGTGTGGAATTACAATTGGACCAATCGTAGCTAGCTGATAGCCTACTACATGTAAATGAAAGGGAAACAACACGTTACATCAAGTCAAAAAAATAAAGGAAAAACAATCTTTGCTCATTATTAACATCATTTTTTTTTACATATATGGCAGAATTTAGAGCTTTGGCAGCGAAATTAAAAGAAATTGACATATGTTATGATAGATTTAAGAATATTTCCTAAATTTATCTATGTAGAAGTGTTTATTTAGATATGCATATATATATATGTAAACAATATATCATGCATGATTGATATTGCTGGAGATTGACGTTAGCTATCTTAAGCACAAACTCCCAGACCCTCATGGTGAAGATGACAAGAAATATGTTCACAACATGGGTCATTGACGGAACATAATTCCCCTAGAACTCTGCATCCATCTGTAAAAAGTCGCAATCGGAAAAAAATCATACTATTAGGTTAAGAAGACAAGAAATATGTTTACAACATGAGTCAAAGTTATGTATCGACAAGTATAGAAGTTAAAATGTTGTAATTATAAAAGAATGGAGGAAATATAACTTATATATGAAATTCATAAGTCAACTTATAAAATTACAATATATATCTATGTATATATTGATAGGTTTGATGGACGAGATGACTTTGTATGTTTGGTTAAGAAACTCGTGCTATATTTTATCAAGAATGACTTGATTAAATAATAATATAATAACATGTTTGCTCTACACAATAATGTTTTATATTATGTAATGTGTAGTTAGAAGAGAAGCCAATTGAACCGTCAAATATTGCAAGAGAAGGGGAAATAAAAACTAAAAAAGATTTTTTGTGTAGGGCAAATGCTTGGAAATCTTTTGTGTATATAATTTGGAAGAGTTTTTAGAAGATGACATGTGTATTTTAGTATATTATATTTTTTTGTGAGATTCTTGATAACCACTTAAAATGAGCAAAAACATAAAATGAGTAGAAAACATTAAATGAGAAAAACATAAAAGTGAAATGAGCATCAAAAAGTCAAATGAATAAATGTAAAATTAGCAAAAACGTTGCAAACTAAGCATAAAAATCTTAAAGGATCAAAAGTACTTCCTCCGTTTCTAAATAAGTGCAATACTTCTTGTTTTTACGTTTGTCAATGCATTATTTTAACCATTAATATCTTCAATTATCAATAAGTAAAAGTTATAAAAAGTTGATATTAAAAAAATTCACATTCAGACGAATCTAACAAGATCCCACATGACTATGTTTTTCCTAAAATGTAAATCACCAAAGCTAATTAAAGTTTAAATTGTGAATAGTAAATACTATGCAAATGTTGCACTTATTTAGACACATAAGAAATATAAAATAAGTAAAACATAGAATGAGAAAAAAAAAACTTGTGAGATGAGCAAAATAAGAAAACGAAATTATTACAATAAGGAAACAAAATAATTACATTTTCTCTTACTTTGAAACAATATCCTCTTTCTCTTATGGTAACTTATGATAATATGATTTGGATTACCTGGTATACATACACCTCCGAAGACTGAATTGGTACAATGAAAGCCGTCACAACACCAGTTAAAAGCGCCACAACCTGCACCATTGCATCCTAGCACTTGCCCACCCAACATTAATGGCACTGCAAATGTAAGGTTTTAGTATTTAGCTAATTAAAACAATTACTCCCTCCGTTTCAAAATATAAGACAAGTATGATGTCTGAGGTCGAATTTTGAGCGTTAATTACTCTCAATTTACGTGGATAAAAAATTTAAAATATTAATGTTATTATTATACTATTTTTCAGGACGAATCCAAAGGTATAATTTTTTATAGTTTTTATTTATTATATTATGAGAGATATTTGTGGACTGTGGTCATTGGCGGATAATATTCAAACAATTAAATGCCTATATATTTATGAATTTAATATTTTTTTGAGGATTCAGAAAAGAAGAAAAAATACATTTACCTAATGCGAGAAAAACCAAGACTGCTAATACATTGATCTTTTGGGGCTTGCCTCCCATTTTTTTTATAGTATGAATTTTTATATATTTTGTAGAGTAATTGTATTACTGATTGTAAATTTGTAATGAATTAAGATAAGAGATGTCCTTTACCCACATATTCGTAACCCTACTTATACTAGTTTTCCTTCCACCCAAATGCCATATTTTAGTAATATATTATATTTACATATATACGTACTCAATTATATGCTTCTTACTCATATTAAATTATCTTCCATGTCAACTTTTTATATATTGATGTCAACTCCTAATCTACTATTCTATCCCTCTTGCATTATTTAGGAAGATTATCTAAGCCAACTATATTATATATAACTAGCTTTCCACCCGTGCAAAAATGCACGAGAGGTTTATGTAGAAATGATTTGGAGCCGTGTATAATGTACAACAATTGTTTTGTATATTATGTAGTTGTTTTTATTCGAAATATATTAAATCCGTAATTATTAGAATCTATTTATTTAAGATTAAAATAATATAAGATATGAAATTATATAATACATATAAAAATCCTTCGTTACAACATTGTTAAACTTTTAAAATCTTGTAATCGTGATATATACAATTATAAATATGTAAATGAAACAAAAAACACATTAAAATGCGGGGGAATACTTTGTTTATAAATTTAAGATTTTAGGATGTTTCTCATAAAATCATGATTTGAATAGTAACTGATTTATTTCAAGTTTTCATAATCATATTGTGTATTAAAAATAAATTTCAAAAATGACTTATGACCCGTATGTTCAGTGGTTGATGTAGCTAATGTCATGATAAAACATGTGACCAACCAACTCTTTTTTTTGTTCGCTTCCTCTTAGTTGGTTTTAGGTTGTAATGTTTGCTCTAATTAATATAATTACGTGCTTAGCAAAAAAAAGTATTTTTTTAAACAAAAATAGTTGAATGAAGAAGCTTTTGTTTTGCCCATTGTTTTATTCAGAGGCTCATATGTGCGCTACTTATGGTACTCAATCATGCAACAACTTTCACTCCTTGCTTTTTGCAGTCTCGCTCAACCCCTCTCTCTTATTACAGATTTTTATTTTTTGTATGATATGATTATCCAAGTTGTATTAAAGAACAATCTCAAAGTTTTATATAGCATGATTTTCATCACAATGAATGAGGTTATCTCTAAATCTCTAAGTGAAAAAATTATTTTAAATATGGCATGTTTTTGTCTTGATTTGCCTTCTATTTCTTAATCACCATATGACTTGTTTTTTTCCATATTCTTTTCGATTTTTAGAATTGAATTGTAGACCAGTTTCAAACTTCTATATTTACATTTTAACATACTCGTGAATGAGGTGTATCTCGGAATTTTAGGTTAAAATATTTATTATGGCCTTGAGATTAAAAAATTTAGAATCTTGTAATGAGAATTGTTTAAAACTGGCTTACGACCCTTGTGCTGCAAGATTATGACTTGTGAATTATCTATAATTAGTAGTAGGATTTTTCTTTTTTTTTTCTTAAAACCGGCCCTAAAAAAATGGACCTTCTTAGGGTCATTATTTAACTTTAACTAATTTTTCTTGTTTATTATAGCCTTACTCATTATTATTACTATTATCTATAATTAGTAGTAGGATTTTTTGTTTATTATAGCTTTACTCATTATTATTACTATTATTGTTAGGAGGAATATGGTTTAGGTCAAAAGCACAAATAAACTCACGTTTTTTAGCCCATAACCCAATCAAATTGCTTCAAAACGGGTTATGATGCAATTTTGCGTGGTCCGACCCAATCATTATATTTTATTACTAAATATTATTATATTATTAAATCTAATTATTAAAATAGTAATATTATTTTACTTCTTAGATATTATTGTTATTATATAATCATCATCAAGTATTAATACATTAATAAATAATATAAAATAATTATTATTAATTATCATTATTATCATTATTATTATTAATTTATGATTATTAATATTATTTATTTATAAATATCATTTAAAAATATCCGAAAATACTATTATTATTATTCATTATTAATTATTCATTATTATTACTTATCATTATATTATAATAATTATTTAATATTCATATATTATTATTTAAAAATATTAATTATATATTTATTACATTCAATCTAATTTAATTCAGTTTAATTGAATTCAATTTAATTTAGTTCAATTCAGCTCAGTTCAATTCAGTTCAGCTCAGATTAGTTCCGTTCGGCTGTTTTATGCCGAAGTGAACAGCCCTAAGGGCCTATTCTCCCAAGCTTATTTTCAGTTCAGTTCTGTTCAGCTCCATTCTTTTATAACCATTTTGTTAAATATTATTATTATGTTGGTCTAATTTATTTTACTAATTACTCTTATTATTATTATTTATTTTTATATCACTATTATTAAGTATTATTATTATTATTATTATTATTTTTTTTATTATTATTATAGATTTACTCATTATTATCTCTATTATATAAGGGAAGGAGGGGAGCAATGGTGTCCTCTTTTGAAATGCCTATTTTGCCCCCCTTCCCATTCTAAATCACATATTCACTTACAAATCAAAGGGGGCTTCAAACAAAAATACCAAAAATATAATTATAACAATCACTCACAAGTCAACTAAAATCATAAAATTGCATAATTTACGTTATGCAAATCACTAAAATGAGAAAACTTTATAAAAACTTGAAAATTCACTTACAAACTACAACCTATGAAAAAATTGACTTGAAATCAAAGTCTGCACTTTCTTTACAATTTATGAAGTATTGTATTTAATTCAAAAATCAACTAAAAAATTATAATATTAGAAATCATTAATAAATTCAATAAAATTTATATTTGTTTATAGAATCTAACTTTGAAAAGTAAAAAAAAACAAAAGAATGGTGAGAGACTTAAGTGATAGAAAGTAAACCAATTAAATTTTGCAACTAAAAACAATAAAATTTGTATGTTTAATGTTCAAATTTTGACTCTTATGCAAAAGAAAATCAAGTTTCTGTTTCGAAAAAAATTCAAGCACGCATCGCGTGCAAAAAATTCTAGTTACTATTTATTAGAAGGAATTGATTTAGGTAAAAAAACAAATAAAGCCACGTTTTTTAGCACATAAACCAATCAAATTGCGTCAAAATGGTTTATGATGCAATTTTACGCGTCCAACTAAATCATTCTTTTTATTACTAAATATTATTATATTATTAAATCTAATTATTAAAATAGTAAGTTCAATTTACTTCTTATTTATTATTGTTATGATATAATCATCATCATTTATTAATATATTAATACAAATAATATAAAATAATAATTATTAATTATCATTAGTATATTTAATTATTATCATTAATTATTATTATTATTATTTTATGATTATTAATATTAGTTATTCATAACTATCATTTAAAAATATCCAAATACTATTATTATTACTTATCATTATAATTATTTAATATTCATATTATTATTGTTTAAGTATTATTTATATATTTATTACATTCAATTAAATTCAATTCAGTTTAATTAAATTCAGCTCAGTTCAGTTCAGTTCAGCTGTTTTATGCCAATGATAACATTCCCTAACTTGTCTTATTTATGGCGAAAATTCACAATGCTTAAGGTGGTTGATTGATTCAATATATGCTTGATTGATATAGTGTGAATGATTAAGTCAATAACTTATCCTCTAAAAATAAAAGTACGTAACTTATTAAGTTACAGGTCTACCATTTCTCATTTCATTTACCTCACTTTATCTGCGAAGATGAGTATCATTCCCAATATATCAATTAAGTATTTTATCTTCGTAGTTATTGGTGTACCTCAATAACATAAAATTTCTTTAATTATCCTAGCTTTGTATTATACTATCCTAGAAAAAGCTTTTTATTATAGTACTCAGTATTAGTATTACAAATATATAGTAAAACAATTTCTCCTTTTCTCTCTCTATTCTTTAGAATGTTGTCCCGTTTTCTTTTCTCCATATAATATTTAGAAATCCATTTCCTATTTCTTCAATGAAGTTCACCAAATGATACGAACCTGATTTCAATCAATCCACCATCCTAGATCTTCCAGATTATTCACCAAAAAAATCTTTTTCTTAATATGTAAACCAATTTTCTCAATTGGGACTCTCTTAAGTCCAACTCATTTTCATTTGCACAACTATATTTTTCTCAGCTTTTTTTGTCGAACTTGAAGCCACGGTACTTCCACCAGAGTTCTGCCACCAGCGATCGGACAATGGTTAATTGTTGAGTGTTGCATGTTCTTTTTCGCTCCACTCTCTAGTTTTCTATCCTATTCTGTATCTATTGCTGGAATACCCTTATTTTGTGTGTGCAATGGTGCCTCGAAAATTTCTGCATAATAATATCGTATATATATAACTGCAGAAAGTTTTAAAATCTCTTGCATTTCTCTCGAGGAACACAATCTTGCTCTTTTTTTTGGTGTTGAACAATCTTGTCCTTAATTAAGACATTTTATACAATCAATTGATTTGGCAAATGAAAAGGGAAGTTAAATATAATAATTTTTTTTCAACCAAATCAATCTTTCCTTGATTTAAGGAACCAAATTATTACCTTTTATAATCAATTTACTATAACTGATCCGATTACTTTTAATTTTCCAAAATTATATGACCATGGCACATGCATGGATTGATTCTGGAGTCTACCCATCAGCAAATTTAGAGATAGAGACGACACGTGGCATTGAAAATGTGAGGATAATTGTGGAGACGATATTTGGCGGAATTGATATTAGCTTGACAAATAAGCATTATGTACTTAGCTTTATATATATATAGATATAGATTATATCCCTCTTTTTCTTAATTACTACATTTTCTCCCTTCATTACACTTACATCAACTTTTTTTTTATCTAGCTCCCACAACTCACAAGTCACAATTCCTTACACTTTCAAATTATTACAACACTTCTCGAGTTCTCTATTACCTTATTTTATTAATGGATACTTCTCTCCTTTCATGAGCTCTTCAAATATTATGTTGCACGTATGTTGCGATTATTTTGAAATGAAGGAAATAGTATGTTTGATGTCTTGCTGATTTACCTACCTTTTTCTTAATCTTTATATACAATCTATGTAAAAAAAAACTAATTTCTTCTCAAACATTTATAAATGACTAGTTAGCAAACTTTAGTTACCTAAATTTGGTGCCATAAATGTAATGAGAAAATTTTGCCATATCACTTCAGTTAAAAAAAAAGTATGCAAAATAGACTTGTTTAGTCCCTTATGTATGTCTAACCCTAACAAGGAGGTAATTCGAAAATGGAGGAAGTTTTTTTTTTTTTTTTTGATAATTTGTATGTCATTCATAAATTCAAGGAGGAAAGACCTCATACAAACATCAAAATAGTTTTCAATCTACATAAATATTGCCAGAACAAACTGACATCATGGGCAGTAAATAAGACTTAGAACCAGGCTACAAATTCATCTTCTCTTAATATCCCTTTTCTGGCTAAAGCATCTGCAACAAAATTTGACTCCCTACCTTTTGAACAATGGATACATCAAGCCAACACCTTCTCGCGTTACGGATGACATTCAACTGAAAATTCAGATTCCATGGCCCCCCGGAATTCTCATTGCACCACCTTACTGCATTTGCGGAGTCTGACTCAATTATAAGCCTGGAAGATTTTAGAGATTCGGAACTCATGGAGAGTTGTATTGCTCTGAAGATAGCTAATATTTCGGCTGAGTTTATTTCAATAGGGGGAGTTGGGCATGAAAACACACACATGAAGATACCTTGGGAGTTCCGAAGGACACCCCCAATGGCCGATCTCGATTGATCTGAGTTAACCGACGCATCCACATTCCACTTTAGATGAGAGTCTCTGGAGGGGACCAAATAGCTGGGAGTTTCGGCTGGCCCGGAACCATTTTTGATTATTTTGGATCCTCCAATCAAGGCACAGAGGATTTCTGATGATGTCATCTACCGAATAATGAAAAGGGTCCCCCCACCCTTTAATCCACCAACTAAGACGAGTTAGAATAAGATCTTGAAGTTGAGCAATTGTACATGATTTGCTACAAAAGATCCTTGAGTTGCGTTCCTTCCAAATCGACCATATAATTATTGAGAACATTGCACACCAAATTTTTTGAGGAAAGCGGATTTTCCGGGGATTGTCCATTGAAGGAACGCATCATATAATCTGCCAGGGAAAACCCACCTAATTCCCCATATATCCATCCACCAATTCCAAATTGAGGAAGAGAAAACACAATGCAACAATAGGTGATCCGAACATTCAATATGAGAGTGACATAGGATGCAGGTTGTGTCGCTTGCCGGGATAATGTTCATTGATGCTAATCTCGCCTTTGAGTTGATTCTCCCACGGATGGCGAGCCATGTGAAAATTTCATTTCGAGGGGGGATGAGCCCTCTCCATAAATTCTTCAGTGATGGGGGCCGGGATGAACCAGAAGGGAGGATTTCGAGAGTTCCGTGGTAATGGATTTCACAGTGAATCCTCCGGATTTGGAGAGGCACCAACAGTATGAGTCATCCTCATCAAGAGATAAGTACACATTTTTTAGGATGGATTGGAGGAGGGAGAATTCCTCCTTATCACGAGGCCTTAGAGCCCGAGTCCACGAAAAGGACCAAGTCCAATTGTTTTCGGCCCAATACCCGAATGAGGAGATGCATGCTTTGGGTGCCGTGGAGATGGAAAATAAACGTGGGCAGACTTTTTTTAGCGGATCAGGGCAGGCCCAGTAGTCATGCCAGAAAAGAGCCGACCTTCCGTTCCCCACTTTCCTCTGAATTTTATTTTGCAATAAATTGTGGGCATCTGGTACTTTAGGAGGACTGCACAAATTGCCCGCCACGGGCCTCCATGATTTGGGCTCACCAGGTCTTGATTTGAAAACAAGGGGAGTAACCATATTTCTCATTCACCACCCTTCGCCAAAGGGCCTTTGGTTCCGTTAGGAATCTCCAAGCCCATTTAAAGAGAAGGCCCAAATTCCTAAAAAACAGGCTGCCACAGCCCAAGCCTCCCATTACCTTGGGAAGTTCCAAGGTCCTCCAAGCCACTAGGGCCATGGGCGATTTTTCCGGGCTCCCACTCCATAGGAATCTTCTTTGGAGTGCATTGATTTTCTCCACCACTCCCATTGGAATAGGAAAGATCGACATATAATAAAGAGGCAAACTAGATATTGATGCCTTGATAAGAGTCAAGCGCCCGGCTATTGAGAGAAATCTCCCTTTCCATGATGCAAGCTTCTTTTCAATACGAAGATTATTGGGTTCCATGAATCTATCCTTGAGATGTTTCCCCCAATAGGTAGGCCGAGATATGTAAATGGGAGGGAGCCCACTTTACATAGAAGAAGATTTGCTGCATTCTTTAACCATACATCATCCACATTAATTCCAAGAAGCGAGCTCTTGTGAAAGTTTACCTTGAGACCTGAAGCAAGATGAAAGAGGATTAGCATCTTTTTGATGTTGAGAAGGTACTCCAGATTCGGGGGACAGAATATTATGGTGTCATCAGCGTATTGGAGGTGGGATATTATCAAACCACCTTTAGCTATCTCAATACCCTGCCATAATCTACAATCCGTAGCTTTTTGTATGAGCAAACTGAGTGCTTCCACCAAATTGAAAGAAAAGGGGAAAGGGGTCACCCTGACGGAGCCCCTGTGAAGTTTGAAGGGGATAGTGGGTGACCCATTGATGAGAATCGATGCCGCCGCACTTCTTACACATGATAGGATCCATGATTGCCAACGGGGAGGGAATCCCATTTGTGATAGCACCCATGCCAAGAAATCCCACGAAATACTATCAAAAGCTTTATGAAAGTCGAGCTTAGAATAGTAGAGCTGATTTTTTTTCTTTTACATTGTTCAATGAGTTCTCCGGCTATCAAGGCCCCATCTAGAATTTGACGCCCTGCGATGAAGGAGGATTGGAATGGCCCAATTAGGGTGTCAATGACTCGCTGGAGCCTTTTTGCCAGCACTTTGGAGATGATCTTATATATGCACCCGACCATGCTGATTGGCCTGTAGTCCTTCAAACCCTCCGGATTATCAATCTTGGCAATCAGAGCAATAAAGGCTACATTCGAGCCTTTTGGGAGGCGGCTTGATGTCCAGAATTCCTCAAGTATACCATAGATATCTTCTTTGATTACATCCCATGCCTTCTTGATAGATAAGAAATTAAAGCCATCAGGTCCGGGGCTTTCTGGGGATTGCAAGAGCTCACGGCATTATCAATTTCTTCCCTTGTGAATGGAGAGATGAGGGAGTCTGCCTGTTCGTCTGAGAGCTTTCTGAAATTAAGGCCATCAAAAGTTGGCCTATTTGCGAACTCTTCTTTAAAAATGTTCTTGAAAAAAGTCACAGCTTCATTATTGATACCTGCAGGATCACTTATAACACAGCCGTTAGTAAAAAGAGAGGTTATATAGTTTTTTCTCTTTCGGATGGAGGCTAAAGCATGGAAGTACTTCGTGTTTTTGTCACCCTCTTTCACCCATTTTGCCCTTGATTTCTGAGCCCATAGCAATTCCTTCCGTTTCATCCATCCCCATAGCTCCATCTGAGCGAGCCTTCTATCAGATATCTCGCTTTCGCTCAAGGTCTGTCATTCGATAAAGATCAAGGTGGTGTATTTTCTTTCCAGTGAGGAGATATTCGAGTCAATATGGCCGAATTCAGATACATTCCAGGCTCTCAGCTTTTGTCTCGATAATTTCAGTTTTTCCCCGAGAGACAATGATGCGGAATTTTCCCAGACCTCACTTATTATCTTCATACACCCGGATGCGACAACCAACAATTTTGGAATTTGAACGGCTTGGGACCCCAGTTGTGGTCATTAGATTTGATCAAAAGAGGGCAATGGTCAGAAATGCTCCGCTTTAGCAGTATGACATAGAGAGAGGGTAGGATAGAGATCCATTCTGGATTGAGAAATAGTCTGTCAAGCTTGCTCCTGGCATTACCCTTGAACCACGTATACCAACCATTGGATGCAGGGATTTCAGTCAGAAGAGTTTCTTGAATGAACTGTTTGAAATCCGCAACTCCCGCCGGGAGATGTAGTTACTGCCTCTGTCCTGGGGTCCAAGACCTCATTAAAGTCTCCAAGAAGATGAGGAACATTTTGGGAAGTCCAGTGGTCTATAAGTGCATTCCATGTAAGTGCCCTACAATCCTTATCACAATGGAGGAAGTTGTATGTTTATGATGATCATTCACATAAATTGTTTATGGAAATTAATATGACTGTACATAAGAAGAAAAAAGTGAAAAGAAGAAGTGATAACAATTGATGCTTGATTTATTATAACTTACTAAATCTGTAACATTCTACTAAGGGCCTTTCTCCCAACTTATTTTCAGTTCAGCTCCCATCAGTTCGGTTCAGTTCAGTTTAGCTCCAATCAGTTCAGTTCAGTTCAGTGCAGCTCAGCTCCATTCTTTTATAACCATTTTGTTAAATATTATTATGTTGGTATAATTTATTTTACTAATTACTCTTAATATCATTATTATTATTATTATTATTATTATTATTATTTAAATATATATCATTACTATTAAGTATATTATTATTATTATTATTATTATTATTATTGTTTCTATATATTATTTTGTTTATTATAGCTTTACTCATTTTTATTACTATTATTATTAGGAGGAACATGGTTTAGGTCAAAGCACAAATAAAACCACTTTTTTTAGCCCATAAACCAATCAAATCGTGTCAAGACGGTTTATGATGAATTTTTGCGGTCCAACCCAATCATTATTTTTATTACTAAATATTTTTATATTATTAAAATAGTAATATTAATGTACTTCTTAGATATTATTGTTATTATATATCATCATCAGGTATTAATATATTAATACAAATAATATAAAATAATAATTATTAATTATCATTATTATCATTAATTATTATTATTAATTTATGATTATTAATATTATTTATTTATAACTATCATTTAAAAATATCCAAAATTCTATTATTATTATTCATTATTATTACTTATCATTATAATTATTATTTAATATTCATATATTATTTTTAAAATATTATTTATATATTTATTACATTCAATTTAATTCAATTTAATTTAATTCAATTTAATTCAATTTAATTCAATTCAATTCAATTCAATTTAATTCAGTTCAGTTCAGTTCAGTTCAGTTCCAATAAGTTCAGTTCAGTTCAGCTCCAATAAGTTCAGTTCAGTTCAGTTCAGCTATTTTATGCCGAAGAGAATAGGCCCTAAGCCTATGTTCAGTTCACCTTATTTTTGCTTATTTCAAATCTAATCAGATCAGATCAGAAAAAATAAGTTCAGATCATATCAGTTCAGATCATGCTTATATTTAAAAAATCATTATTATTATTAAATATCTTTCATTACATATTAGTAAAAATTATAATAATTGAATATTAATAAAGTACTCATTGAGACGAATCAAACAAGACCCCACATGACTATATTTTTCTTATATATTGAGAAAAATCTAAAAGAGAAATCTTGTAAATCAGATCAGATCAGTTCAGATCAGATCAGAAAAAATAAATTCAAATCAGATAAGTTCAGATCAAAAATTTCAAGTGAACTAAACATAACCTAAATACTTACCAAAAAGAGATATTAGAATTGCATATATGAAGTCGTTGTAAATCATTGGTAATTGGTATTATCATGTACGTAATTGTAAGATTAAGAACGACTATATAATGGAAGGTCAGTGCTTTGTAGTATATAATTATGCACGCATTCATTGAACATTAGTTGTATTATAATCTTATCCACCCTAGAGATGATGTTAACATTAGCAGTCAACTCAATGGTTAGTTTTCTAAGTCTATTTTATCCTGTTTCATACTCCTCCGTCCCATAATATAAGTCTTATTTCTTTATAAGGTGTCTCAAAATATAAGTCTTATTTCTATTTTCAGTCAATAATATTTCCAAAATACCCTCATGAAAATAGTTTAATTCCCAAAATATCATCATAATTTCAACTTCCAATGCACCATTATTAATGAAAAATGGAATCTTTTACCCCATTAAACTCCTCTACACATTAAACCATGCAATATTAAATGACAGTTTTTATTTTTTGTTAAAAAGAAAAAAACAATGCAAGTGTTTCTCAATAAAAATAAATTTTTTATTCAAATAAAACAAGATTACATTTAACCTTAATTCCCGCGTAAAACATAATCATGACTTATATTATGAGACGGAGGGAGTATTATATTATGAATCATGATAGTTACCTACTGTATAAAAAGATAAAATTTGCATCAACACCTTGAAGTATAGCACGGTTGTAACAAACGGTCCCAACTACAACTAATAGTCTGAACACCACAAAGTACGGACATGGGTGCAGTCCGTACCATAAATGAGGTCAGTGCTAGAAAAATGTATTGTTTAGAAAAAGTTTTTTTAAATAAATTGCTCTTATTAGAAATAAATTCTGTTACCAAATAGAGAAAACTAAAAACTTAGGTTTAATACCATCGAGAATTTTATTTTTGGGTTATTGAAAAGAGGGTAAATTTCCCATTTCAGATTTTGCAAAGTAAATATTTACATGAGAAGAGAAAGAGAACACAAAGTAACCGTCGATTTTTCTGTTTCTCTTTCCCGCCAATAAGCCTTGCGTCTGTTCACAAATCTCTTAGTCATATTCACAAAATAATTTATTTATTAAAAAAGAAGAGAGAAAGAGTAAGAAGACGAAAACTGATCAACCATTCTTCACATCTATATTCTACTACATCATAATCAGGTAATTAGCATCAAGCAATATCTTCTTACTTCTTTTTGTCCCTTAGTTTTTCTTTTGTATGGCAGTTTTTTTTTTGCATTATATATGAATCTCCGTTTAGAAATAGTTGCACCGTTTCTATAGCATTTACTATTCGCATGTTACACTTTGATTTTTTGATGATTTATATTATAGAAAAAATATGATCACGTAGGATCTAAATGCGTCTAACATATATTTCTTTTAGTATCAACTTTTATAATTTTCACTTATTGATAATCAAGATATTAATGGTTGAAACATACATTGACAAGCGTGAGAATATTGAAATAGTGCAATTATTTTTAAACGGGAAGTAATGTATACCTTTTTTAGAAGTCTTTTGATTTTAACACCCGCGAAAATATGAATATTTTTGCATTTTTGCAACTGCGCAATTAACTTTACAAGTTAAAAACAAGTACCAAATTGTTTACTGATTTTTTCGCTTTGCTTTGATGTTGTTCAATAGTTTGTCTAATCCTAGATCACTTGTATACTTAAGTAGCTTATTGTTAAGAAAATAATTCACATGTGAGTTAATTAGGCTCAGTTCTCCGACATTGAAGAATTAGAAAAAGAATGACGGACATATAGATTGATGGGTTACTCCGCTTATCGCCAATTGGTTTTAGGATGGGATTTCGACAACCTTGTATGTAGTCAAACTCTCCGTCAACTCGAAAAACTTAGTGACATAAAGATTATTGTGAGGTTAGAGAAGACAGAAGAATAAAAAACTAAAAGCTTGCATTTATTTTGCTGAATACGTCAAAATAAGTTGAATTAAACATGGACAATTGGACACAATAAATCTTTGGATAGTTTTTTTAACGGAGGTTTTTAATGTCAATATTAAAAGTTATTGCTTTGTTGAGATAATATAGACACAAGCAGCAAATGAAATGCATATGATCATGTAACATTTGGTAAGAATGAAACTTATGCAATGTATACTATAAATGCTTACTAATTTTAGATCTCATATACTTTGCATATATATGCAGGAATCATCAGTCTTTACATACAGATTGTGAATGATCTTCATCCACAAAATCGAAGATGGGAAATCATACTTTTATCTTTTTCCACTATTATATCTAACACTTTCAACAAAAGTTCATTCATTTTCATGGAACTGGTTTTCTTCTTCTGATAAGCACCAAAATTCAAAGCATAATACAGCAAGTATAGATGGTTTAGTTGCTGAGTTTTCTATGGAAGCTTTGAATGATCCTAACGCTGTTGAATTACTCGAAAATGCGAAAATGAAGTTGGAAGGATCGAATCCATGTTGGTTTTATGCATATAAGAGTTTATTTTCTTCATGTACAGAGATTTTTGCTGAAGAGGAAAAGAGAAGTAGACTTGCTTGGCTTCTTAGTGATTGTTTTCAAAGAGATTCAGGGAGAAATTCTTTTCCTCCTTGTAGTATGAAAACTGCCATGGTAGATTGTCTTCGAAAGTTGAACAATGATGATCACAAGACTTACTTGGAGTTTTACCTTGAGACTAACTCTATTTGCCACCAATTACAGTTAAGTTATATTCCTTCCATTACAAGTTAATATACTCATCAGTGTTACTCCGACACCTTCATTTGCCTTCAAAATGGGGTGTCGTTCGTTGTCATGTCTGACACGAATACACGATACTTTACTTGGATACTTCATTTTAAATTAAAAACTTGACTTTTTTCTACAAAATAGTCGAGTCGTACACTTAAACACCCATATCCGAGTAGACACTCAATTTGTGTCGTGAGTAACATATAATATACTGCCTCCAATCTATTAGCATTGTTCTATTGGGTTTGTTTCATCAAGAAAACAACTTTTATGTTTACTAATAGAATGTGCGTTAAAGGTATTAATGGTAAAAGTTGTGTGTTGATTGTCAAGAGTGTGTGAGACTAATCAAACTCGAACCACGCATCTCAAAAAACGAGATTAATCCCCCCCCCTCTTCTTTGTACTTTGTATTGCTTCTGGCTCATATGGATCAAAAAAAACTATCTGGGTTTGTTTGTCAAGAAAACAACTTTCATGTTTACTAATAGAACGTGCGTTAAAGGTATTAATGGTAAAAGTTGTGCATGTGTTGATTGTCAAGAGAGTGAGAGACTAATCAAACTCGAACCACTCTCAGAAAACGAGAGTGTAATGTTTTGTTCTTAGCTTGTCAATACGACCATACCTTTTGAATTGATTTGTTTTATATATATATATATATATATATATATATATAGAGGTAAGATCATATGAGAATGCTCCTTACATGAGAAATGAGAATGTATCTCAACCACACGATTGGATTAGAGTTACAACACTTGTTCATTAGAGTTATCCCACCAAAAAAATTTGGAGCCAAAAAAAAAAAGTTTGAATTTTGAATTTTTGTTTCTAATATACTTTTTTTGGAGTTACATCACTTTTTCATTAGAGTTACATCACTTATTCATAAAAGTTATAACGCGTAAATATCATTCTCATTTCTCATGTAAGTATGCATTCTCATATGAACTCACTTCTATATATATATATATAATATATATATATAATATATATATATATATATATATATATATATATATATTGTTTGGCCACTATTGAATTAAAATCAATTATAGTTGTGCATTGATCCTCAACTTATATTATGTGAATGAATTGACCAACTTATTTTCTTTGCTTGTACATTTTTCTTTTGAAGCATATTTTTAGTGAATCAACTAAAATGTATTCATTTGCTAAATGCTGTTCTGAAATTTCCTACTAACGCCTTGTGTTTTTAGTGAAGCAATAAGAGTGAATTTTCCCCAATTTCTTTTGGTAGGTCAAAGGCTTTTAAGTTCAAGTTGAAAGTTTGGTGAATAACTTGAAAGATTCAGCATTATCTACAGAAGAAAAATTACAAACCATTGAAGAAAAATCAGATACTCTTCTACATAACTCAAACCAAATACAAGAATCAATAATATCCATTGATGAACAAACACAAAAAGTGGGAGAAAATTTGAGGAACATGTTAAATGACATAGGCATTGTAATGAAGCACTCAAAAGAGCTTAATGAGCAAGCTAAGGGTATTGCCTTATCACAAGGAGAGTTATTAGAAGGACAACATTTAATGAAGGAGAAAATGGAAGAAAGTATTGTAAGAGTAGAAGAATCTTACAGTGATTTAAGACAAGAAATTGAAGTATTGCAAAAGAAAGCAACTGAAGTTGAAAAGGAAGTTACTAGAGTTGGAGAAACTTTGTCTTTAAAGTTGCAAAATCTTCAAGGAAAAACTGATGATATTGCTGATATGGCTGGAATTTCAATAGAGAAGCAGCATCAACTTCTTGCTAGTCAGTCTGAGGCACTTCAGGGTCTTCAGTTTCTTACTGATTTTCAGTCTAAAGCTCTACAAGAAAGCAGGTAAAAAAAAGCGGTGGGAAAAATTCACAAGAGAGAGCTCAACTATTACGGTATTACCCATTTTCTTTTATAAGTCCCAAACTCCCAACTATGAATTATTCCCTACAGGTCCCAGGTTTACTATCTTGTGATTTTCGTAGAACCTGAGTTATTTTATAACCGGTTTAGAAGGTAAGATTTTTAAATGTTTACCATCTTCGAACACTTTCAGCAAGTGACAAAGACTTATAAAACAGGGCCAACATTTAAAAATTTTACCTTTTAAACCGTTTATAAGTAATTCGGGACTTATAAAAATCACAATATGGTAAACTTGAGACCTGCAAAGAATAATCTATAGTTGGGACCTATAAAAAAAATGGGTAATAGTTGGACCGTCTCTTGTGAATTTCTCCTAAAAAGCGACTCTTAAGATTATTTTTTGTAACACAAGTTTTATTATTTTCTCTTTGACATTTACTGCCACTTTTGCTTATTGATACTGATTTTTACAACTTAACTATTTTCCATTGTGTGGATTAAACCGTTTTCTACATACACCTAGATTATACCTGCATGTTCAGATGTTCTTCTATAAGTATGTTCTTTTGTTACACTATTCTGTTTTGTGATACATGTTATTTTGTGGATGAAATTTTCTTAACTCTATATTCTTTTACTTTGAATTGTATATGCTTTCAGGAGCATGATGCACAAGATATAATTTTCGGATAGTGGTACTTCAATAAAATTTAAAGGCCAGTTACATATGGTTCAGTCTGATGAGCCACTTCGAGGCCATTAATACAATCCGCAAGATAATACTCCAGACAGTAACTAGGAGGGTTGGGATTACTGATTATTGCTTACTGTCTTGTGTGATCACTGATGTTTACTGATCAGACTCTTTTTGTGCTTATAATTTTGAAAATAATAATGCCTAGTTTTTGATTACTTTGTCTGTAGAACTTACTGAATTCTGCATTTTTTCCACCAGGGACAGTTTACAGCAAATAGTAGGATTTGCACATGGACAACACGAAGAACTTAAGGAGCAACAGGAACAGCTACTGCAGGCTCACAATCTTTTGGCTAGCAATTCAAGATCAATGTTAAAAGCTCAGGTTTTATATATTGATGACCTCAAGTGAAAGATAATATTCAAAAGTTTATCAACTGAAATAATCTGGTTCTGAATTTCGTAGGAAACTTTCGAGACGAAACAAGCAAATATGTTTACTGCCATTGATAAGCTCTTTGCTCTCCACAATGCCATGTTGCTTGAGTCAAGGCTTATTAAAGCTTTCTTTATTTACTCCCTTCTAATCGTTGTCCTTTACATGTTCACCAGCACAAAACAAACTTACTCTGTAAGATGTAGTCTTTACATAGGTATGTAATACTTACGATTTTCAGTATGTATATATATACATGGTTATGATTATTTACTTTAAAATCTCACATATTTTTCAGGTCTATGTATTGCATTTGCAATAGAGTGTGGAATACTGCAGTTTACAACTATCGAAACTGAACAGAAAACTCGACTTAGAACCATAGTGAAGTCACTTCTTGGTGTTCATTCTGTGATCCAGCTTCTATACTCGTTCGTTACTTACAGGTATGCAGAAAACAAGCAAAAATTGTCTTGCATCAGTTACACCGCGTAGCAATACAACCCTCTCACGAGTCACAATTATGCTAGAACCACATACACCCATGTAACTGATGCAGCCGAAAAATTTGGGGCAGAGAGCATACTACTATAAAAACAAGATTAGAAGTCACTTAAAATCACGAGTACGAATGCAATGCATGTACATAAACTAGACATATGGATACATCATTTTTTGTTATACTAATCTCAGATTACTGGTACCTTCTTTGAGTTAGGATTTCATATTGAAACTTATTTAGTCTACCATACAAAAAAAGAAGTACATGGTGTTCAAAATTTATGCACCTTCATTCTAGGCGACTTTTCATCCGATCCCAAGTCTCTTTTGAGTTGCTATAGCGTATCGTTCAGATGAATTCATCTATTGGGATTTTGCAGGGACTATGAAGCACTCAATCATAAGATGCTAGCAACTTTGATAGACAAGGTAAACAACATTCAAAAAGTAAAAACTATTTCTTCAGATGATGAGGAAGTGGATAGTGAATTGATTGGCTATCATGGTGGAGACTGAATTGCCTGAAGATTTAAATTACTGAAGATCCAGACTATAAATCACCATTGAAGATGAAGGAAGTCTCAAAACTCTATTGTGATTAGTGATGGAAAAGTATAATCTCAGGCATCGCAATAATATAACATGATTTTGTTATGTAATGGACTTGTATTGTTAAACTATTAGGATATATGATGATCTCAATTTAGAGATGCGTTTAACAAGTAGTGTTTGATGCTTGAAATAGATGCAGCAAGTAGGCAAAGAGATGATTGTATTCATCTTAATATTGTATATGATCATTCTAGTCTGAACTTTTGAATCACATATGATGTACCTTTTTTGTTATTTATGGTTTGATGTACAGAATGCCTGTTTTCTGATTATGTCGATAATGAACAGTAATGAGACTGCTTTCACTGAATTCAACTGCCTTGCTCAGAACGGGATCTCTATCATAAGGATTGGAATAAGATGTTATTTTGTCATCTACATTGATTAGTTACTAATAACCAATGTTTCAGATGAGTTCCCCTTACACGCACCAGGACATTAAGTCAGAAACCGCGCATGTATGCAGCAAAGTGTTGGGTTAGCTGGTAAGAATTTGTTCTAGCTTAATCACAAGATTTTGGTCCTAATATAATCCTGTTCTCGGGAGAGCTTTACCGCCAGTTGGCCCTCCTTGTCTCGAATCCTGATTAGTCGGACTTTATTAGCTAGGCTTTGGATTATCAGATGGTTTCACTACCTCAAAAGTAAAGGCTAAAAAAGGGTTGGTGTTTCTGAACGAGTTGATGATAAGGTGTATATCAATGTGGAGCCTTACAAGTAGCACCAGATCACAGGAAAAATAAATATCTCAGAAAGATGGTTTACTTTTCTACAATGACTTTCATCATCAGTACACATATTTAGACTAGTATAATTCTCAACAGTTCCCGAATCAGATATTAAGGCCTCCCCTATGAAAGATGTCAGGTACCAAGTAAGCAACAAAGACACAATTAGATCACAAACATGGAACTATGGTGTATAATTATTGTAACAACATTCATTGCAGCATTAGTAGCTTACCTTACCTTAAATTCAAAACCAAACTCAAAAAAATTGCCTCCAGGACCCCAAACTATACCAATTGTTACCATTATTATATGGTTGAGAAGATCATTTGTAGAATCACAAGCAGCTCTTAGAGCACTTAGCTCCAAATTTGGTCCCATTGTCACCTTATCATCATCTCCTTCACGCCCTGTGATATTCATATTTGATGGCGCTTTAGCCTACCAAGCTCTAGTTCAGAAAGGAAGCTTATTTGCTGACCGTCCTAAGCCACTTCATATTCCAAAGATAATCAGCAGTAACCAGCACACTATCACTTTAGCAGGTTATGGACCCTTGTGGCACCTCCTTCGTCGTAATCTAACATCCATGATCCTCCACCCTGCTCGGATCATGGATTTCCACTCAGCTCGCAAGTGGGTCCTCAACATTCACCTAAATCGTCTAAGGACATCATCGGGTGCAGGTCCTGTCAAGGTGGTGGATCACTTTCAGTTTTCTATGTTCCATTTGCTGGTGGTCATGTGTTTTGGGGATAAGATGGAAGAATCACAGATTGAAGAGATCAAAGCGGCTTTTCAGGAGTTACTGGCTTCTTTGTTCTCTCGCTTTCGAGTACTCAATTTTAGGCAAGCTTGGTTAACAAGAATTTTGTTTCGAGGTCGCTGGAATGAGTTCTACAAGTTGAAGAAGAAACAGGAAGATCTGCTTATCCCTTACATAAGAAAACAGATTAGCAGAACTAAAAGTGAAAGTACTTGTTACTTGGATACATTGCTAACACTAGAAATCCCCTGTGGTACAAATGAAAGCATTACATCAGGAACAAGAAAGCTAAATGAAGAAGAGTTGGTGAGTCTTTGTTTTGAGTTTCTTAATGCAGGAACTGATACCACTTCAACAACCTTGCAATGGATAATGGCTAATCTTGTTAAGTACCCGAACATCCAATATAAGCTTTTCGAAGAAATTAAAGGAGTTGTTGGAGAAGTAGCAACAGAAGTTCGCGAAGATGCACTATCAAAGATGCCTTATCTTAAGGCCGTGGTATTAGAGGGACTAAGACGGCATCCCCCAGGTCACTTTGTATTGCCTCATAGTGTGACACAAGAGGCTGAATTGGGTGGCTACAAAATACCCAAAAATGCATCCATTAACTTTGCAGTAGCTGAGATGGGTTGGGATTCTGAGGTGTGGGAGGATCCGATGATGTTTAAGCCTGAGAGATTCATGGGGATGATCATGGACCGCGATATTAATCTTGAAGAATTTGACATGATAGGATTTGGAAGTCATGAAATAAAGATGATGCCTTTTGGCGCGGGAAGGAGGATATGTCCAGGCCGTGGCTTAGCTCTGCTACATCTAGAGTACTTTGTAGCTAATCTGGTCTGGAATTTTGAATGGAAAGCTATAGAAGGAGACGAGGTTGATTTGGCAGAGAAGCAAGAGTTTACCATTGTAATGAAGCATCCCCTTCATACTCAAATCTCTCCTAGGCAAGCTATGTGCTAAAGATTTAGATGCTATTCCTATATTTGTTATCAGTTCCCTGTTCCTCCATTTGTTATTAGTTCCATTTTCGCATTTGTTAAACCACAACTTTAATCATCAATATCTATAACAATCTATTAGTAAGGGATGTAAAATTTACAATTTATCTTTAACAATCGATTAGTAAAATTTATAAAAAAAAATAACGTTTTCAAACATGAGAAAAGCTATACATGTATCCTCCGACTCCCCATCACCACCGCGTCTCATTCTCCAGGAGTGGACGTACCCATGCAGTTTCGAGACCCCCCCTCTTCCCCTAAAACCAGAAGTGAATCAGGCACATGTGTTCTACCTATGGAAAGAGGGAGATCACCTTCTAGAAATTACCCTTCAGGAAACGAAAAATTTCATTCTCAACCCAACAACCATCCCTCCACACCTGTTAAACCTCCTTATGTACAACGAGGAGGGACAGATTGTGCCGGCACATCTTCCCCAAGCACAAGATTTAATACACCTACCTCCAAATCTCCAAATATTTATCATGTGGATGTTGAGGAAAAAAGTCGTGGACGAGGACGGAGAACGTCTCCTGATGCACCGGTTGGGCCCGTGGCTCGACCCAGCCAACCTACTGCCCTTCATCCGAAAGATTTATCGACTCAAGACAATGTCGATGGAATGGACTTTTGCCAGCCATGCCAATGCGATGATAGAAATGAGGATAATGCCGATGCTACACCAATTGTCTCTGCAGATCAGTTGGGAAGGGGGAAAAGAAAGAAAAAAACCAAGCAAAACCTTGATGAGAGCGTTTCCTCAACGAAACTGCTGGATCGACCCACAGACAAACGAAGAAGTAAATCCGTGGGCCGAGAAAAAGTCACGGATTGTCAAGGCCTTGATGGCCAAACCCAGTATCCCCTATAATATGTCTGTTATATATTGGAATTCTAGGGGTATTGCACGTTCGACTTTCAAGCCTAACTTCAATCATATTGTACGAGACCATAACCCCGACATTGTTATACTGGCTGAGACTCATTCTAGCCGTGAAACTACTCAAAAAATTACCCGATCCCTACCATTTGATAGCTGGTACCTGGTAGACCCTATTGGTTTTGCGGGGGGAATTCTATTGCTGTGGAATTCTTCTAGAGTTCAACTCACAATCCTGAGTGAAAACTCTCAAAGCATCCTTGCTCTGGTGGAGGTAACTTCGACTCTTCTTCCCCCCTTTCTTTTAACTGCTTTATATGCTAGTCCTAGGTTTAATATTCGAAAATTGTTGTGGCAAAGTCTTTGTGATACTGCGGTCTCGATTGATATACCCTGGGTAGCTTTAGGGGATTACAATGAGGTGTCATGCCAGGCTGAAAAATGGGGGGGCCGTCCTATATCAAAGCTTAAAACTGATATCTTCAATAAAATGTTAGATGATTGTCGTTTGTTGGACCTTGGTTTTAATGGTCCCAAGTTTACATGGTCGAATAAGCGTAAGAATGCCCCAATTCATGAAAGATTAGATCGAGGATGCGTCAATGACCTTTGGTATGACAAATTTCCAAATTCTTCAATTACCCATCTCCCAAAAATCTCGTCTGACCACTGCCCTCTTTTGTTGCGAATGGATACTCCACTCACTCGCAATGGGCCTAAGCCTTTCCGCTTTGAGCCTATGTGGGTGCTCGACTCCTCCTTCCAATCTGTTGTCAAAAAAGCCTGGGACTCGGCCCCTCACTTAGATAATAAGCTGGATCAAACGAGAGCACACCTTATTAGTTGGAACAAAGTCTACTTTGGGAACATTTATCACCGCAAAAAAAGAGCTTTGAGTAGGCTTAGGGGTACTGAAAATGTCCTCCAAAATAACCCGGATTCTCGTTTCCACCTTGAGCTGCAAGAAGAATTACAAAATGAGATTATTACCATTCTTGACCAGGAAGAAATGCTATGGCTTACAAAGAGTAGGATGGACTGGGGTACTCTTGGGGAACGTAACACAGCCTTCTTCCATCGAAGCGTTCAAATTAGGAGACATAGGAGTAAAATTTTATCACTTGAAAATAATGTAGGGGAGTTAATTACCAATCCGTCGGACTTGAGTGACCATATCCGCTCCTTCTACTACAGCTTATTTACCTCCGATGCCCTCTCATGTCAATATGTTTCCAACCAACGTGAGCAAAGCCCATCCTTCTTGTCCTTCTGCCACCCTCCCTCTTTAGAGGAAGTCCATGCTGCTTTGTTCTCTATGAAGCCCCTTAAGGCACCGGGGCCGGACGGCTTCCACCCCCTCTTCTTTCAGAAAACATGGGACACAACGTCTTCAGCGCTTCATAGCACAATAGTAGAGTGGTTCACCTTGGCTACGGTCCCAAACCATCTTTGTAACGCTCTTATTTGCCTAATTCCAAAAGTAGATAATCCTTCCAATGTTAAACAATTGAGGCCCATAAGTCTTTGCAATACGATTTACAAGGTTGTCACAAAAATTATAGTGCAGAGAATCAAACCTATAATCCCCGAATGGATTTCGAATAACCAAAATGGGTTCATTAAGGGCAGGGGCCCAGAGGTAAACATTGTTGTTGCAACTGAAATCCTTCACTCGATGAATAAAAAGAAAGGTAGAAATGGTTGGTTTGTCCTCAAAATTGATCTAGAGAAAGCTTACGACAGAATTGAATGGCACTTTCTAAAACAATGTCTAAGTAATCTCAAGATGGACAACCATTCCATTGAAATGATAATGAAGTGTGTCTCCCAAGCCTCATCTACTGTTTTGGTTAATGGAATTAAAACTGAACCTTTCTGTCACTCTAGGGGACTTAGGCAGGGAGACCCATTATCACCTTACCTTTTCAATATCTGCCTCGAAAGCCTCACCAATAAAATCAATGTTGCAACTTTCACTAAAAACTGGACCCCCTTTTGGGTTGGAAAAAAAAAAGTGCCCGTATCCCACTTGTTGTTTGCTGACGACCTCCTTCTTTTTGGGAGAGTTGATGAGAATACAGCTTACTCAGTGCGTGATACTCTTGCTGCCTTCTGTAGAGAATCGGGTCAAAAAATAAATGAACAAAAAAGCCGGCTGTTTTTCTCCCCAAACACTTCCCTTGAACATCGTTCTCTTTTCGCGGAAACCTTAAATGTCGCTGAATCCAAGGACTTAGGAACTTATTTGGGAATCCCTTTGTCACACAAACGGCCAAAACGAAGAGATGTCCAATTTCTTGTAGATAAGGTTAGGAAAAAGCTCGCTCAATGGAAAGCCAATTATCTCTCTAGAGCGGGCAAACTTGTCCTAATAAATGCAACACTCAACTCAATTCCCTCCTACTATCTACAAACTCAGACTCTTCCGGTCACCACACTAAAGGACTTGGACCAAACTTGCAACAACTTCCTTTGGGGGGCGAAAGACTCGAAAAACCGCCTTCACCTTGTTGGAAAAGACTCGACCTTTCTTCCGAAATCACAGGGGGGTTTGGGCATCCGATCCCATCATGACCTTAGTATTGTATATATGGCAAGGCTGGGCTGGAAACTGAGTCAAGGAACGGAAAACCTGGCTACAAAGTGCATACGGGCCAAGTACATCCACCCAAACAAAGTAATCCCTTTCAAAAATGGCTCAAAGATCTGGAAAAGCATAGGAATGGGTTGGCCTCTCTTAAATAACAATAAAACATGGGTTATTGGCGATGGAAAGGACATTTCAGTTTGGGAAGATAATTGGTTAGGGATAGGGTCCCTTCGAGAACTTATGCCCGGTCCGCTATCTTTAAATGATCAACAACTTAAACTTTGTGACTTGTGGAATAACCTTTCGTGGGAGCTTAGTCGCATCTCTTCCCCTCTCCCTGATTTCATCTACACGCGCATCCTCGAGACCCCTATTCCTCCCAACCCACTGCAGCAAGCAGACCACCCTATCTCTCCTTTTGCCGAAAACGAAAAGTTCTCCCTTGTCAAGGCCTATAACTCTCTCACTTCACCCAGAAAACCCATCGTTCATTTGGATTGGCTATGGAAATGCTCGACTAATCCCAAGCTAAAATTCTTCTTGTGGCTCGTTTGGTGGAACCGTCTCCCTACTAATTCAATGCTAAAAAACCGAAACATTGTGTTCTCGGAGGTGTGCGCCGTCTGTCCTTGCGAGGAAGAGTCTGTCGCCCATATACTTCGTGACTGCACAGTGGCTCGAGAGGTGTGGCTAGCCTCAAATTTTCTCCCTCACCCCCAACCTCACACATCCATTGAGGAGTGGTTGCATTATAATCTCAACTCAACGAACCTCATTCAGGGCATCCCTTCTTGCATCATTTTCCCTTTCCTTTGTTGGGAGTTATGGACCCAAAGAAATAGGAGGGTTTTTGAGTTAACACCCACACCCCCACCGCAAGTATACCTACAAAAAGCCTTCCGTGGCGCTGCTGAATTTTTGAAACATTTTCCAATACCACCGCCAACTAAATTGGCCATCCCCAACCCACCGTGGACTACCATTAGTGTCGATGCATCCTATGTTAGTCTTTCTTTACCTTCGTGTGTTGCGGGTATTCTTTATGTTTCTCCAGGTACTTGGATTACAGGTTTTCAACGTAGGCTCTATGCAAATAGCAGCCTTCATGCAGAGCTTCTGGGGGTCCTCTGGGCCCTTATGGTTGCAAATGAATATGGCGTCACCCACCCAAGTATATACACGGACTGCAAGAAGGCCGCAAGTATCCTCCAACATCAAGCGAAAGTTGACCCTATTATTGACAATGTCACTGTGTTGTGCAGGGCTCAAAGCCATTGCTTCCAAGGTTTGAAGGTCCAATATTGCCCAAGGAAGCTAAATCAAGTCGCGGATAAACTTGCTAAAGAAGGAAGGAAGGACAACTTAAATGTGAATGTAACTAGGCTTATCCCCAACCCCCCTAGTTATATTTTGAACTTATGGGACGAATTTGTACTAAGGCTTCTAGCCATTAACAATTAATCTATATTCCGCATTTCACCAAAAAAAAAAAAAAAAGAATAGTTTCAAAAGTCAAAATGAAATAACAAATAACAGAGGGACTGAGGGAGTATATGCTCAAAAAATAAAGAACCTCAAGTATCAACCACCAAAAATCCCAACATATATAGCATGTTTCCTAACAGTCACTAGCAACTTTCCTGAACAGTGTGTAAAAGCAGCAAAATCCATGATATGAGAGTATTATGATTATACTTCCTCCGTTTCATAATAAGTGAAACACTT
Source organism: Beta vulgaris subsp. vulgaris (assembly GCF_026745355.1). Lineage (NCBI taxonomy): Eukaryota > Viridiplantae > Streptophyta > Magnoliopsida > Caryophyllales > Amaranthaceae > Beta > Beta vulgaris. The sequence goes on along the minus strand of NC_079207.1, from coordinate 6,881,331 downwards.
ACTATTTTAGAACGTTTCAAAATAAGTAAAATATGTCTTAAATGGAAAAAAGAAAGTTATAAAATGACAAGAATACCCATCACAAACTTGTGTGGTTTGCTTTTCTCTCCTCCTTTTGATAATGAAAAGGGTATTTTATGACTTTTTGGCTTTTGAAAGTGATGTTTATTAAATCTTGTGCCCAATCCCCATGTTTCACTTATTATGGAACGGAGGAAGTATACTAAGAGAGAGTATTATGATTATATACTAAGGACATGATAATTATTGAAAAAAAGGACAATTAAGATCAAGAATAACCACAATGCTGCAAAAATGCAAATTTCTAGTAGCTTTTCCCGTTTGACGGGTAAATTACTAGGAGCTACACAGCTAATAAGCAAGATCAACTAAGATCAGATAGTAAAATAAAGGGCTATTATATTTACTTGTGCCTAGGAGAAATATGGACATTGAGTGGATACTTCATCACAGTAGTGAATTCTTGCTTCTCAGATAAATCCACATTATCTCCATCCACAGCTTTCCATTCAAAGTTCCAGACTAGATTGGCCACATAATACTCCAAATGAAGCATGGCCAAGCCGAGTCCTGGACAAATCCGCCTGCCTGCACCGAAAGGCATCATCTTAATTTCCCGGCTTCCTGTAATATCAAATTCTTCACAGCTCCCCTCAGCAGATAAAAATCTCTCAGGCTTGAATTGCATCGGATCCTCCCACACCTCAGGATCCATATTTATATCAGCAACCATAAAATTTATGATCGCGTTCTTGGGAACTGTGTACCCACCCAACTCTGCATCATGGGTAACAGTATGTGGAAGAACAAAGTGACCTGGGGGGTGTCGCCTGAGTCCCTCTAATACTATAGCCTTCAGATAAGGCATCTTTGACAGTTCATCTTCCGCAACTTCTGCAGCTTGTTCTCCAACAACTCCTTTTATTTCCTCAAAAAGCTTAGCCTGAATTTCCGAGTACTTGACAAGATTGGCCATAATCCACTGCAGGGCTGTCGAGGTTGTATCAGTTCCAGCATTAAGAAATTCAGAACAGAAACTCACCAGTTGCTCCTCATTTAACTTTCTCTTGCTGTCCATTTCTGGGATCTCCATCATCAACAAGCTATCCACATAACAATTAACCAACCTGTTCTGAATCTGAACGTCAGGGATTTTAGCCTCCTCCAGCAGGAGCTTCCGTGCTCTAATCTTAGGAACTAATATATCTTCTTGTTTTTTCCTCATCTCAAACAACTCATTCCAACGACTTCGCAGCAGAACTCGAGTCACTGAAGGCCACAGGTTAAGTATTTGAAAGCGATTAAAAGATGTCAGTAATGTGTGCTGAATTGCTTCAATCTCTTTGATCTGAGATTCATCTAGCTTGTCTCCAAAACACATGAAAACAAGCAAGCAGAACATAGCAAACCGAAAGTGATCCATCACCTTAATAGCATTATCATGATTACTACCACTGGATTCCCTTAGACTGTTGAGGAGGATTTCGAGAGCCCAATTTCGAGCATGACAAAAATCCTTAGCCTTAGAAGGGTGCAGAATCTGAGCAGTCAGATTTCGCCTAAATAGTCGCCAATTAGGCCCATAACTTGCTGAACTTATATTGTGCTGGTTACTGCTGATAATCATAGCAGTAGGGAGTGGCTTAGGACGGTCAGCAAATACAGCCCCATCATGTACCAAGGCCTGGTGAGCTAAAGTACGGCTAGAAATAAAGATGACTGGAAATCGACCAATAGGTAACGTAACAATAGGGCCAAACTTGGAGCAGAATCGTCTGAGTGCAGCTTCCAGTTCTGTTGATGATATCCCGAGCCATTGGATGCGGCTTATGATGGGAAAACCTCGAGGTCCTGGAGGAATTTTTGACTTGGATTTTGAGCATATCAAAGTAATCAAAGGCTTAAGCACAGCAGCAAGGCATGCTGTTACAATGATCATAAACCACGCCTCCATGTAATGTTTGTTTAGCAATATGTGCTTTTTCTTGTTTATCTGTTAGAAAAAAAGATGTTTCTTCAGCCATAATATTTTGAGATGTTTACAGGACTATAACAAAAGGTATAGTATGTATAATGTATGGCATACAAGTTTCTTTAGTGATGCATCTCCATACAAACAAATGTCTTAGTCAGTGCTGATAACAGCATTGTGTATACTGCCAATGATGTTGGCCCAGGGAAAGAATATAAATCTAAAGTTCTGGTGAGAAAGAGGTAGCTTTTTTAAAGGAACTAATCAATCATACATAATTTTTGATAAGAGAACATCAACAACCACCACCACACAAAAAGGGGAGGGGGTTTACTACGTATGAAGCACGAAAACCTCTAGGACCTTATTCTTAAAATGTTCCGTTCTCAAATATAAAACTAGAGTAATGGTTAAGGTGTTATAAATCGTAACGAGTAAAATTACATTGAGCCATTTTCTTGATTAAAATAATGAATTTTATAGTCGTGACGTAATCGTAACTAACAATTTATTTTTGTGTGGGGGGAACTTTGTGTCAAACCAAAAGGCTCAAGTTTTGCTAGATGGAGGAAGCAAATGAAAAGAACTTTGAGTGAGGGTGAAAGTATCATTTTACCCTTCTAAATTAAAATTGTTATGGCTTTTATGCTTTTCCTATGACAATTATTCATCTTTTCCTACGAAAATTGGCCTCAACACTCTAAAATATAGCTATGGTACACCTAACACCACCAACTACGACTAGTAGCCTAAACACCACCAACTATGGAATGGGGGCTTTCCGTACCCTAAGGAGGCCGGTAACCTAAAATGTTGCCGAAGACGATGGATTTTTATGGTACAGAGTGCACCCCACGTCCCCACCACATAATTGGTGGTATAGAGTGCACCCCCATGTAGTTGGTAGTTTTAGGTTACTAGTTATAGTTGGTGGTGTTGGGTACACTCAAGCTATATTTCAAAGTGTTCGGCCCAATTTTGCCAGAAAAAAGCAAGAAATTAAATTTCTCGAAAGGAGCCTAATGCAATATTATCCATCAACTAACCCATACTTCCTCCCTTTTTTAAGAAAAAAGAGATAGATAGATATAAATATATTACAAGGCGTGTATAACAATGTATACACGTCACGTGACATCTATGTTCTTTCACTAGAATTGTCCAATGAATACACAAAGTCATGTCAATTAACAAAAGTAAAATTAACTTGCAACAAGATTTGAACCCGTGACCTCTTGCAATTATATATGACACTATGACCGTCTCAACGAACTTTTAATCATACTTTAAGTGACCACATTATTATATTTATACCTTTTAAATATTGAAAAAAAAATGTATATTTAATTCGTGAAACAGTACCAATCCGGAGCAACGCTCGGACATACTAATAATCATATAAAAGGAGGAATTAATATGATAAGAGAAAGATAGAGAGAACTCGTCATTGACTTGAGTAATAACATAACGATACAAGTAATATGCAACTTTATAGGAGGGAAATTAATGATGTGAGTATAAAAACGATGAATATTTAGCTTGAACTAAGTACTCATATAATTAAAGAACAACAATTTCCCTCAAACAGATGCGTCATAATAGATTAAAATCGATGGATTCAAATTAAAAACAACAAAATTTTATACTGTCTCACGTCAATCATCCACCTTAACGAGATTGCCAAACATAAGTTTTGTTATCCACAAATTTAGGAAAAACAAAAAAAAAAAACTATAATAACGAGAAGATGGACAAAGAATTAAAATTTGATATTTGTTTCAAAATAACTAAATGTAATATTAGTATAAAGGATAAGAAAAGGATGAATAAAAAAAGGTTACCTTAAAAGTTTGAAGAAATTGAGAGCAGAACAGAGTGATGAGTTCCTGGCCTTCTCGCATATAAAAGTCACATAGAATAATAAGAAGAGGAAGATTATATATATATAATTTCTTCGTTTCGTTAATATCTTATATTTTACAAATAATATATTTTATTCAATTAAAATAAAAAAAATGGTTTCTTTTAGAAGAAGTCAATAAAAGCTAAAAAAAACATTTCTTTTTTGACAAGAAAATACTTTTATTTAATTGAAAAAATAAACCTAAAAAAAGATATATATTTTCTTTGGACCCAAGCAAACAAAAGTTAGTCTGTGTAGGATCAGTATAATACTCTTTTGTTGCATTTAAAACAAAAATAAAAAAAAAGCATATATATTCAATTCAGTTAAAATAAAAATAAAAATGGTTTCTTTTTGAAGAAGTCAATAATGGCTAAAAAATACTGTACTTTTTCTTTTTTGACAAGAAACAATATTATTTAATTGAAAAAATAAACCTAAAAAAAGAGATATATTTTTTCTTTGGACCCAAGCAAAGAAAAGGTAGTGTTTGTAGAATCACGAAATAAAAGGTAGATGGATAATTGGAGCATACGTCAGGAGTTGTTTCACTTCACAAATGTACAAAGATTAAAGATGAGAATTCGATTAAATTAAATTAAATAAGATAAAAATACGCATAATAAATTGTTTAGAGGGTGACACGCATAAAAAAAAAACTTACTTGCGATGAATGAGAAGCAAAAGGGATAAGATTATGATTGGTGACACTAATTTGATTTTGTCCTATTTTCCCAAGAGATGAAATCAAAATATTTTATTAAAATGTATGGATAAAAATTATATTTCCTTTATAATAAAATAGATGTTACACTTTTAAAAACACGTTTAATGTAATATCTATTTTGTTACGGATTAAATAGTTAATTTTAGTCCCTTTGTGTAGTTGTGTTGCATCCCTTCGTCTCGTGTTTTTTTAAGGCCCTTGAAAGTGGGAGGAAGGAATCGTGTTTTTCATCCATATGAGCCACAAATGTAGTACAAAGTACAAAAAAAGGGAATGGGTATTCAAACCCGTGACCTGTCGTTCACAAACCTCAATCTTAACCATTAGGCCAAAACATCCTTGATTAGGAAGGAAGGTCGTATTATGAGATACAAACCTTGTCACTAGACTATGTGCTACTTGGTTTTCCTTTCACGTGCTTACATTTATATGTTATACTACCTCCGTTTCAAATTAAGTGTTACACTTTGACATTTTGCACTATTCACAAATTGCACTTTGACTCTCGTTTGTGATTTATACGTGAATAGAAACATAGTCATGTGGGATCTTGTTAGATTCATATTAGTATTTTTATTAATATTTACTTTTTATAATTTTTACAAATACAACACTAAAGATATAGAGAACGTATTGTGTCGGACTCGTCCGATCATAATCTTTGGTCGGACGACTTTCAGGTGGTTCCAATTTTTTTTCAGTTAGTCTTAATTTTTTTCAGGTAATCTTCATTTTGTTTTCAGGTAGTCTTCTTTTTTTTCAGTTGGTTTTTGTACTTCAGTTAGACTTACTTTGGGTTTCAGTTGGTCTTTATTCTTTTTCAGGTAGTCTTCATTTTTACACCCTGGATTAAGGCTAAGAACATGTATGATGTAATTATCAAATCCTTTTGTGTTGATTCTTGATTCTCAAATCCTTAACCTCTCATTTTGTAGATAGTTATCCACCCACCAATGAGCAACGGCAAGTAATGAGTTTATGACTATGTTTGTTACAAAATACCAACCTCAAAACAATACTTTTGTGTTGTTTTATTAAATTATCGACACATCGATCGTCCTAACAACTGCTTAGATTGGAAAAATGAAAATAATAAACATGGAATTAATATACGAAGCCAAAGAGATAAGCTTACTAAATTTCATATAGTAATTTATGAGGAAAAAAATTACTTTGTAGAAATAATATTATAAAACTAGGTCAAATTATTGGCATTATTAGAGTTCAAAATAGATAAAAAGTTGCGTACTTTTAACGCATTAACCAGTTAAGATTCCCTTCTCTATCATTACTAATACTCCCTTCGTTTTCTTTCAATGTTTTTAATTTGACTTTTTCTCTGTCTAACAAAAATCCAATTAGAGACATTAGAAGGAAATTGAAGAAGTAGCTACTTTGATAGAAAGAGCTTTGCCTACAAAAAAAAAATGATTAAAACTTCTACTCTATTCAATTTATATGTTGCAAATGTACAACTACAAGAAAATGATCAATTGAAGACCATAGACAAAAGTTGAACATTATTTTCTTACTCTTATTTTATTTTTTGAATCAAAGGATTATGTAACTCGAACATGAGTGTTGGTCACCCCTAACAAAAAAAAAAAAATTGAGTGTTGGTCTAAAAGACTAAAATAGAGTATGGTTTAAATGTCCATATCCACTAATTTTTTAAGCTAATTATCATTATTTTGACACATCATAAAACATTGGAATGTAAATACTTAGTTATCAACTTGAGTAAATGAAAGAGTACCACAAGCTATCTCGAAGATAGAAAGAATCAGAACAAGGAGGGATGAGTCCGGATTGTCTAGAATTTTAGCGAAACTCTATAAGATAGACCAATAAGCTTTGCCTTTGTCAATAGAAACCGTGTTTAGGTGTGGAACCGACCTTTTACCGACACAAATCACACAATAAAATGGAATATTTAGAGAAAAACAAAAGTTATGCAACTAAGATTCGACTACAGACAATAAACACGAGAATACTATGTTTGCATAACGACTAAAATCTTGTACTATAAGACTACGTCACAACAAGGGAATGAAAGATCGAGGCGGCTAAGTCATGTACAGTGTGAGTAATTGCAGGGCCCCCAAAATATAAGGATCGAATTCTACTTATTCGTGTAAAAAAACCTAAATCTAATTAAAGATCATTTTTTTCTAATTTTATCAAGTGTAATGTTAGATGCAAATTTAAAGAGATTAATTTCTATTTGGTATTTTTATTCTTCTCCTCTGATTCTCTAGAAAAAAACCTCATTAATAACTCTTTCGTCTCTTCCTATAACCTGTGTTGTATTAAAAATGTGATTTGTGTACTATATGGTTTCTAAAATACATGTTTATGAGTTTTAAGAAAAAGGTAGAACTAAATCGCAGGTTAAGTTCTATTGGCTATAAGTAAGTTATGTTTTATGTTTTATGTTTTCACTAAAGTAGGCGTATAAGTTATTTCAAGCACATGTAAGTTATAAATGGATTTGATTCTAGAGTGAGATTAAATTCTTTCAGCTTGTGTTGTTTTTCTTTCATTTGGTCTTCTGTATTCTTTCAGTTGGTGTGTAAATTCTTTCAGCTTGTGTTATTTTTCTTTCATTTGGTATTCTGTGTTCTTTCAGTTGGTGTGTAAATTCTTTCAGCTTGTGTTGTTTTTCTTTCATTTAGTCTTCAGCGTTCTTTTAGTTGGTGTGTAAATTATTTCAACTTGTGTTTTTTTTCTTTCATATGGTCTCTGTGTCTGACGTCCAACGAGAATGGTTTGTCAGACGAGTCTGACACGATACTATCTCTTACTTAAAATCATCCCGTTTTCACCAAACATTCCCAACTTTATTGTTTCCGAGGTGGACGAGGCAAAAAAATTGTTGGTTTTTGCAGCTTGCTCGTGGGGCTTGCGAGGTGTGGGGTTGTAGGGTAAGGGAAAGTGGGGCTGCTGGTGGGTGGTTGTGGCAATGAGGGTGGTGGCAGGAAGTGGATGGTGGTAAGAGATGGTGATTTAGGAAAAAATAAAGAAAAACTTATAAATGTAATTTCAATTTTTTTGGGTCAATTTTAAGTAATTTTAAAGTGATGAATAAAATTTTAAGTAATTTTGAAGTGATGAATAAAAAATCAATTTGTAAAGACATCTCATAATAAGTTACATTTCATGAAAAACTTATTATAATATTCTGACTTTCACACTTATTAACAAATAACTTTGAGTTGATATCTTTTATTATTTATTAGTAAATATTTATTTTTAATCCTCATTTTATATTACTGTCACTATATATATATATATATATATATATAGTGACAGTAATATAAAATGAGGATTAAAAATAAATATTCTTAATTACCTAATGCGAGAAAAACAAGAACTGCAAAAACATTGATTTTCTGGGGCTTGGCTACCATTTTTATATAAAATTACTTGTAATGTATGTGCAAAATATCAAAGTAAAAGTTTTGTACTGGTTTTATTGAAGATATATAGAGATGCCCTTTGAAACCCTACTTATACTAGTTTTCCTCCCACCCAATGGACAAATAATGCCACTAATAATACTGTATTATATAGAAGTACTTGTATTATCTTGCATCTCCATTAATATTTATTCTATTATGTCAAAGTCAATGTTGTTTTTAAAAGGGAAAGTCAATGTTTTTAATTATATAATACTACTTGTTTCTGCTAAGAAATTGAGGGTGATCACAAGTGTTGATGTATGTTGAGAAACTTGATATGGGCCCCAAGAAGGTACGCCTGAGCTCCGTTATCCGTACATCGTAATCCTGCAAAAGGTAAGGTTAGCCTACCCCGGGGGTGGTCCCGGGATCGCCCCTCCGACGCTCAAGTCAGTAAATGATTGAGGTAGAGAGAGAAAGGGATCAATGTAGAGAGAGATGTTCTGGGTTTGACAGCTTAGAATCGCTTACCTTTGTCTGGTGAGACAACCCCTATTTATAGAGGAGAGGAGCCCCAATAAATGAGGGTATTTTGGTCAGCTCCAGCTAGTGGAGGATTTGCTTCCCTAGATGCAGGGACATTTTAGTAACTTTATCCTAGGTGGGCTGGTCCAAGAAATGAGCCCAAACACTACTATATGCTACATTATTTTCCCGAACCAGTTTTTTTGACCTCCACAATTATCTCCATGCTACATTTAACATTATTTATGAAAAAATTATCTCATCCAACTCATCTCATGTAAGCACTCTTTTCTCTTAGATACTATATGTCTATATTTGCTCTCTTAATTACATCATACATGTTCTTAGCCTTAATCCAGGGTGTAAAAATGAAGACTACCTGAAAAAGAATAAAGACCAACTGAAACCCAAAGTAAGTCTAACTGAAGTACAAAAACCAACTGAAAAAAAAGAAGACTACCTGAAAACAAAATGAAGATTACCTGAAAAAAAATTAAGACTAACTGAAAAAAAATTGGAACCACCTGAAAGTCGTCCGACCAAAGATTATGATCGGACGAGTCCGACACAATACGTTCTCTATATCTTTAGTGTTGTATTTGTAAAAATTATAAAAAGTAAATATTAATAAAAATACTAATATGAATCTAACAAGATCCCACATGACTATGTTTCTATTCACGTATAAATCACAAACGAGAGTCAAAGTGCAATTTGTGAATAGTGCAAAATGTCAAAGTGTAACACTTAATTTGAAACGGAGGTAGTATAACATATAAATGTAAGCACGTGAAAGGAAAACCAAGTAGCACATAGTCTAGTGACAAGGTTTGTATCTCATAATACGACCTTCCTTCCTAATCAAGGATGTTTTGGCCTAATGGTTAAGATTGAGGTGTTGTGAACGACAGGTCACGGGTTTGAATACCCATTCCCTTTTTTTGTACTTTGTACTACATTTGTGGCTCATATGGATGAAAAACACGATTCCTTCCTCCCACTTTCAAGGGCCTTAAAAAAACACGAGACGAAGGGATGCAACACAACTACACAAAGGGACTAAAATTAACTATTTAATCCGTAACAAAATAGATATTACATTAAACGTGTTTTTAAAAGTGTAACATCTATTTTATTATAAAGGAAATATAATTTTTATCCATACATTTTAATAAAATATTTTGATTTCATCTCTTGGGAAAATAGGACAAAATCAAATTAGTGTCACCAATCATAATCTTATCCCTTTTGCTTCTCATTCATCGCAAGTAAGTTTTTTTTTTATGCGTGTCACCCTCTAAACAATTTATTATGCGTATTTTTATCTTATTTAATTTAATTTAATCGAATTCTCATCTTTAATCTTTGTACATTTGTGAAGTGAAACAACTCCTGACGTATGCTCCAATTATCCATCTACCTTTTATTTCGTGATTCTACAAACACTACCTTTTCTTTGCTTGGGTCCAAAGAAAAAATATATCTCTTTTTTTAGGTTTATTTTTTCAATTAAATAATATTGTTTCTTGTCAAAAAAGAAAAAAGTACAGTATTTTTTAGCCATTATTGACTTCTTCAAAAAGAAACCATTTTATTTTTATTTTAACTGAATTGAATATATATGCTTTTTTTTTATTTTTGTTTTAAATGCAACAAAAGAGTATTATACTGATCCTACACAGACTAACTTTTGTTTGCTGGTCCAAAGAAAATATATATCTTTTTTTAGGTTTATTTTTTCAATTAAATAAAAGTATTTTCTTGTCAAAAAAGAAATGTTTTTTTTAGCTTTTATTGACTTCTTCTAAAAGAAACCATTTTTTTTATTTTAATTGAATAAAATATATTATTTGTAAAATATAAGATATTTTTTTTATTGCATATAAAACGAAACGAAGAAATTATATATATATAATCTTCCTCTTCTTATTATTCTATGTGACTTTTATATGCGAGAAGGCCAGGAACTCATCACTCTGTTCTGCTCTCAATTTCTTCAAACTTTTAAGGTAACCTTTTTTTATTCATCCTTTTCTTATCCTTTATACTAATATTACATTTAGTTATTTTGAAACAAATATCAAATTTTAATTCTTTGTCCATCTTCTCGTTATTATAGTTTTTTTTTTTGTTTTTCCTAAATTTGTGGATAACAAAACTTATGTTTGGCAATCTCGTTAAGGTGGATGATTGACGTGAGACAGTATAAAATTTTTTGTTTTTAATTTGAATCCATCGATTTTAATCTATTATGACGCATCTGTTTGAGGGAAATGTTGTTCTTTAATTATATGAGTACTTAGTTCAAGCTAAATATTCATCGTTTTTATACTCACATCATTAATTTCCCTCCTATAAAGTTGCATATTACTTGTATCGTTATGTTATTACTCAAGTCAATGACGAGTTCTCTCTATCTTTCTCTTATCATATTAATTCCTCCTTTTATATGATTATTAGTATGTCCGAGCGTTGCTCCGGATTGGTACTGTTTCACGAATTAAATATACATTTTTTTTTCAATATTTAAAAGGTATAAATATAATAATGTGGTCACTTAAAGTATGATTAAAAGTTCGTTGAGACGGTCATAGTGTCATATATAATTGCAAGAGGTCACGGGTTCAAATCTTGTTGCAAGTTAATTTTACTTTTGTTAATTGACATGACTTTGTGTATTCATTGGACAATTCTAGTGAAAGAACATAGATGTCACGTGACGTGTATACATTGTTATACACGCCTTGTAATATATTTATATCTATATATCTATCTATCTCTTTTTTCTTAAAAAAGGGAGGAAGTATGGGTTAGTTGATGGATAATATTGCATTAGGCTCCTTTCGAGAAATTTAATTTCTTGCTTTTTTCTGGCAAAATTGGGCCGAACACTTTGAAATATAGCTTGAGTGTACCCAACACCACCAACTATAACTAGTAACCTAAAACTACCAACTACATGGGGGTGCACTCTATACCACCAATTATGTGGTGGGGACGTGGGGTGCACTCTGTACCATAAAAATCCATCGTCTTCGGCAACATTTTAGGTTACCGGCCTCCTTAGGGTACGGAAAGCCCCCATTCCATAGTTGGTGGTGTTTAGGCTACTAGTCGTAGTTGGTGGTGTTAGGTGTACCATAGCTATATTTTAGAGTGTTGAGGCCAATTTTCGTAGGAAAAGATGAATAATTGTCATAGGAAAAGCATAAAAGCCATAACAATTTTAATTTAGAAGGGTAAAATGATACTTTCACCCTCACTCAAAGTTCTTTTCATTTGCTTCCTCCATCTAGCAAAACTTGAGCCTTTTGGTTTGACACAAAGTTCCCCCCACACAAAAATAAATTGTTAGTTACGATTACGTCACGACTATAAAATTCATTATTTTAATCAAGAAAATGGCTCAATGTAATTTTACTCGTTACGATTTATAACACCTTAACCATTACTCTAGTTTTATATTTGAGAACGGAACATTTTAAGAATAAGGTCCTAGAGGTTTTCGTGCTTCATACGTAGTAAACCCCCTCCCCTTTTTGTGTGGTGGTGGTTGTTGATGTTCTCTTATCAAAAATTATGTATGATTGATTAGTTCCTTTAAAAAAGCTACCTCTTTCTCACCAGAACTTTAGATTTATATTCTTTCCCTGGGCCAACATCATTGGCAGTATACACAATGCTGTTATCAGCACTGACTAAGACATTTGTTTGTATGGAGATGCATCACTAAAGAAACTTGTATGCCATACATTATACATACTATACCTTTTGTTATAGTCCTGTAAACATCTCAAAATATTATGGCTGAAGAAACATCTTTTTTTCTAACAGATAAAACAAGAAAAAGCACATATTGCTAAACAAACATTACATGGAGGCGTGGTTTATGATCATTGTAACAGCATGCCTTGCTGCTGTGCTTAAGCCTTTGATTACTTTGATATGCTCAAAATCCAAGTCAAAAATTCCTCCAGGACCTCGAGGTTTTCCCATCATAAGCCGCATCCAATGGCTCGGGATATCATCAACAGAACTGGAAGCTGCACTCAGACGATTCTGCTCCAAGTTTGGCCCTATTGTTACGTTACCTATTGGTCGATTTCCAGTCATCTTTATTTCTAGCCGTACTTTAGCTCACCAGGCCTTGGTACATGATGGGGCTGTATTTGCTGACCGTCCTAAGCCACTCCCTACTGCTATGATTATCAGCAGTAACCAGCACAATATAAGTTCAGCAAGTTATGGGCCTAATTGGCGACTATTTAGGCGAAATCTGACTGCTCAGATTCTGCACCCTTCTAAGGCTAAGGATTTTTGTCATGCTCGAAATTGGGCTCTCGAAATCCTCCTCAACAGTCTAAGGGAATCCAGTGGTAGTAATCATGATAATGCTATTAAGGTGATGGATCACTTTCGGTTTGCTATGTTCTGCTTGCTTGTTTTCATGTGTTTTGGAGACAAGCTAGATGAATCTCAGATCAAAGAGATTGAAGCAATTCAGCACACATTACTGACATCTTTTAATCGCTTTCAAATACTTAACCTGTGGCCTTCAGTGACTCGAGTTCTGCTGCGAAGTCGTTGGAATGAGTTGTTGAGATGAGGAAAAAACAAGAAATATATTAGTTCCTAAGATTAGAGCACGGAAGCTCCTGCTGGAGGAGGCTAAAATCCCTGACGTTCAGATTCAAACAGGTTGGTTAATTGTTATGTGGATAGCTTGTTGATGATGGAGATCCCAGAAATGGACAGCAAGAGAAAGTTAAATGAGGAGACAACTGGTGAGTTTCTGTTCTGAATTTCTTAATGCTGGAACTGATACAACCTCGACAGCCTGCAGTGGATTATGGCCAATCTTGTCAAGTACTCGGAAATTCAGGCTAAGCTTTTTGAGGAAATAAAAGGAGTTGTTGGAAACAAGCTGCAGAAGTTGCGGAAGATGAACTGTCAAAGATGCCTTATCTGAAGGCTATAGTATTAGAGGGACTCAGGCGACACCCCCAGGTCACTTTGTTCTTCCACATACTGTTCCCATGATGCAGAGTTGGGTGGGTACACAGTTCCCAAGAACGCGATCATAAATTTTATGGTTGCTGATATAAATATGGATCCTGAGGTGTGGGAGGATCCGATGCAATTCAAGCCTGAGAGATTTTATCTGCTGAGGGGAGCTGTGAAGAATTTGATATTACAGGAAGCCGGGAAATTAAGATGATGCCTTTCGGTGCAGGCAGGCGGATTTGTCCAGGACTCGGCTTGGCCATGCTTCATTTGGAGTATTATGTGGCCAATCTAGTCTGGAACTTTGAATGGAAAGCTGTGGATGGAGATAATGTGGATTTATCTGAGAAGCAAGAATTCACTACTGTGATGAAGTATCCACTCAATGTCCAATTTCTCCTAGCACAAGTAAATATAATAGCCCTTTATTTTACTATCTGATCTTAGTTGATCTTGCTTATTAGCTGTTAGCTCCTAGTAATTTACCCGTCAAACGGGAAAAGCTACTAGAAATTTGCATTTTGCAGCATTGTGGTTATTCTTGATCTTAATTGCCTTTTTTTCAATAATTATCATGTCCTTAGTATAATCATAATACTCTCTCTTAGTATACTTCCTCCGTTCCATAATAAGTGAAACATGGGATTGGGCACAAGATTAATAAACATCACTTTCAAAAGCCAAAAATCAAAATACCCTTTTCATTATCAAAAGGAGGAGAGAAAAGCAAACCACACAAGTTTGTGATGGGTATTCTTGTCATTTATAACTTTCTTTTTTCCATTTAAGACATATTTCACTTATTTTGAAACGTTCTAAAATAGTAAGTGTTTCACTTATTATGAAACGGAGGAAGTATAATCATAATACTCTCATATCATGGATTTTGCTGCTGTTACACACTGTTCAGGAAAGTTGCTAGTGACTGCTAGGAAACATGCTATATATGTTGGGATTTTTGGTTGTTGATACTTGAGGTTCTTTATTTTTTGAGCATATACTCCCTCAGTCCCTCTGTTATTTGTTATTTCATTTTGACTTTTGAAACTATTCACATACCGCACTTTGATTATATACATGTATAGCTTTTCTCATGTTTGAAAACGTTATTTTTTTGCCTACTTGCTGCATCTATTTCAAGCATCAAACACTACTTGTTAAACACATCTCTAAATTGAGATCATCATACATCCTAATAGTTTAACAATACAAGTCCATTACATAACAAAATCATCGTTTCATATTCTTGCGATGCCTGAGATTGTACTTTCTTCCATCACTAATCACAATAGAGTTTTGAGACTTTCCTTCATCTTCAACTGGTGATTTATAGTCTGGATCTTCAGTAATGCTTAAATCTTCAGGCAATTCAGTCTCCACCCATGATAGCCAATCAACTTCACTATCCACTTCCTCATCATCTGAAGAAATAGTTTTACTTTTTGAATGTTGTTTACCTTGTCTATCAAAGTTGCTAGCATCTTATGATTGAGTGCTTCATAGTCCCTGCAAAATCCCAATAGATGAATTCATCTGAACGATACGCTATAGCAACTCAAAAGAGACTTGGGATCGGATGAAAAGTCGCCTAGAATGAAGGTGCATAAATTTTGAACACCATGTACTTTTTTTTTTTTGTATGGTAGACTAAATAAGTTTCAATATGAAATCCTAACTCAAAGAAGGTACCAGTAATCTGAGATTAGTATAACAAAAAATGATGTATCCATATGTCTAGTTTTATGTACATGCATTGCATTCGTACTCGTGATTTTAAGTGACTTCTAATCTTGTTTTTATAGTAGTATGCTCTCTGCCCCAAATTTTTCGGCTGCATCAGTTACATGGGTGTATGTGGTTCTAGCATAATTGTGACTCGTGAGAGGGTTGTATTGCTACGCGGTGTAACTGATGCAAGACAATTTTTGCTTGTTTTCTGCATACCTGTAAGTAACGAACGAGTATAGAAGCTGGATCACAGAATGAACACCAAGAAGTGACTTCACTATGGTTCTAAGTCGAGTTTTCTGTTCAGTTTCGATAGTTGTAAACTGCAGTATTCCACACTCTATTGCAAATGCAATACATAGACCTGAAAAATATGTGAGATGTTAAAGTAAATAATCAAACCATGTATATATATACATACTGAAAATCGTAAGTATTACATACCTATGTAAAGACTACATCTTACAGAGTAAGTTTGTTTTGTGCTGGTGAACATGTAAAGGACAACGATTAGAAGGGAGTAAATAAAGAAAGCTTTAATAAGCCTTGACTCAAGCAACATGGCATTGTGGAGAGCAAAGAGCTTATCAATGGCAGTAAACATATTTGCTTGTTTCGTCTCGAAAGTTTCCTACGAAATTCAGAACCAGATTATTTCAGTTGATAAACTTTTGAATATTATCTTTCACTTGAGGTCATCAATATATAAAACCTGAGCTTTTAACATTGATCTTGAATTGCTAGCCAAAAGATTGTGAGCCTGCAGTAGCTGTTCCTGTTGCTCCTTAAGTTCTTCGTGTTGTCCATGTGCAAATCCTACTATTTGCTGTAAACTGTCCCTGGTGGAAAAAATGCAGAATTCAGTAAGTTCTACAGACAAAGTAATCAAAAACTAGGCATTATTATTTTCAAAATTATAAGCACAAAAAGAGTCTGATCAGTAAACATCAGTGATCACACAAGACAGTAAGCAATAATCAGTAATCCCAACCCTCCTAGTTACTGTCTGGAGTATTATCTTGCGGATTGTATTAATGGCCTCGAAGTGGCTCATCAGACTGAACCATATGTAACTGGCCTTTAAATTTTATTGAAGTACCACTATCCGAAAATTATATCTTGTGCATCATGCTCCTGAAAGCATATACAATTCAAAGTAAAAGAATATAGAGTTAAGAAAATTTCATCCACAAAATAACATGTATCACAAAACAGAATAGTGTAACAAAAGAACATACTTATAGAAGAACATCTGAACATGCAGGTATAATCTAGGTGTATGTAGAAAACGGTTTAATCCACACAATGGAAAATAGTTAAGTTGTAAAAATCAGTATCAATAAGCAAAAGTGGCAGTAAATGTCAAAGAGAAAATAATAAAAACTTGTGTTACAAAAAAATAATCTTAAGAGTCGCTTTTTAGGAGAAATTCACAAGAGACGGTCCAACTATTACCCATTTTTTTTTATAGGTCCCAACTATAGATTATTCTTTGCAGGTCTCAAGTTTACCATATTGTGATTTTTATAAGTCCCGAATTACTTATAAACGGTTTAAAAGGTAAAATTTTTAAATGTTGGCCCTGTTTTATAAGTCTTTGTCACTTGCTGAAAGTGTTCGAAGATGGTAAACATTTAAAAATCTTACCTTCTAAACCGGTTATAAATAACTCAGGTTCTACGAAAATCACAAGATAGTAAACCTGGGACCTGTAGGGAATAATTCATAGTTGGGACTTAAAAAAGAAAATGGGTAATACCGTAATGTTGAACTCTCTCTTGTGAATTTTTCCCACCGCTTTTTTTTTACCTGCTTTCTTGTAGAGCTTTAGACTGAAAGTCAGTAAGAAACTGAAGACCCTGAAGTGCCTCAGACTGACTAGCAAGAAGTTGATGCTGCTTCTCTATTGAAATTCCAGCCATATCAGCAATATCATCAGTTTTTCCTTGAAGATTTTGCAACTTTAAAGACAAAGTTTCTCCAACTCTAGTAACTTCCTTTTCAACTTCAGTTGCTTTCTTTTGCAATACTTCAATTTCTTGTCTTAAATCACTGTAGATTCTTCTACTTTACAATACTTTCTTCCATTTTCTCCTTCATTAAATGTTGTCCTTCTAATAACTCTCCTTGTGATAAGGCAATACCCTTAGCTTGCTCATTAAGCTCTTTTGAGTGCTTCATTACAATGCCTATGTCATTTAACATGTTCCTCAAATTTTCTCCCACTTTTTGTGTTTGTTCATCAATGGATATTATTGATTCTTGTATTTGGTTTGAGTTATGTAGAAGAGTATCTGATTTTTCTTCAATGGTTTGTAATTTTTCTTCTGTAGATAATGCTGAATCTTTCAAGTTATTCACCAAACTTTCAACTTGAACCTTAAAAGCCTTTGACCTACCAAAAGAAATGGGGGAAAATTCACTCTTATTGCTTCACTAAAAACACAAGGCGTTAGTAGGAAATTTCAGAACAGCATTTAGCAAATGAATACATTTTAGTTGATTCACTAAAAATATGCTTCAAAAGAAAAATGTACAAGCAAAGAAAATAAGTTGGTCAATTCATTCACATAATATAAGTTGAGGATCAATGCACAACTATAATTGATTTTAATTCAATAGTGGCCAAACAATTATATATATATATTATATATATATAATATATATATATATTATAATATATATATAGAAGTGAGTTCATATGAGAATGCATACTTACATGAGAAATGAGAATGATATTTACGCGTTATAACTTTTATGAATAAGTGATGTAACTCTAATGAAAAAGTGATGTAACTCCAAAAAAAAGTATATTAGAAACAAAAATTCAAAATTCAAACTTTTTTTTTTTGGCTCCAAATTTTTTTAGGTGGGTATAACTCTAATGAACAAGTGTTGTAACTCTAATCCAATCGTGTGGTTGAGATACATTCTCATTTCTCATGTAAGGAGCATTCTCATATGATCTTACCTCTATATATATTATATATATATATATATATAGACAAATCAATTCAAAAGGTATGGTCGTATTGACAAGCTAAGAACAAAACATTACACTCTCGTTTTCTAAGAGTGGTTCGAGTTTGATTAGTCTCTCACTCTCTTGACAATCAACACATGCACAACTTTTACCATTAATACCTTTAACGCACGTTCTATTAGTAAACATGAAAGTTGTTTTCTTGACAAACAAACCCAGATAGTTTTTTTTGATCCATATGAGCCACGAAAGCAATACAAAGTACAAAGAAGAGGGGGGGGGGATTAATCTCGTTTTTTGAGAGTGCGTGGTTCGAGTTTGATTAGTCTCACACACTCTTGACAATCAACACACAACTTTTACCATTAATACCTTTAACGCACATTCTATTAGTAAACATAAAAGTTGTTTTCTTGATGAAACAAACCCAATAGAACAATGCTAATAGATTGGAGGCAGTATATTATATGTTACTCAGACACAAATTGAGTGTCTACTCGGATATGGGTGTTTAAGTGTACGACTCGACTATTTTGTAGAAAAAAGTCAAGTTTTTAATTTAAAATGAAGTATCCAAGTAAAGTATCGTGTATTCGTGTCAGACATGACAACGACACGACACCCCATTTTGAAGGCAAATGAAGGTGTCGGAGTAACACTGATGAGTATATTAACTTGTAATGGAAGGAATATAACTTAACTGTAATTGGTGGCAAATAGAGTTAGTCTCAAGGTAAAACTCCAAGTAAGTCTTGTGATCATCATTGTTCAACTTTCGAAGACAATCTACCATGGCAGTTTTCATACTACAAGGAGGAAAAGAATTTCTCCCTGAATCTCTTTGAAAACAATCACTAAGAAGCCAAGCAAGTCTACTTCTCTTTTCCTCTTCAGCAAAAATCTCTGTACATGAAGAAAATAAACTCTTATATGCATAAAACCAACATGGATTCGATCCTTCCAACTTCATTTTCGCATTTTCGAGTAATTCAACAGCGTTAGGATCATTCAAAGCTTCCATAGAAAACTCAGCAACTAAACCATCTATACTTGCTGTATTATGCTTTGAATTTTGGTGCTTATCAGAAGAAGAAAACCAGTTCCATGAAAATGAATGAACTTTTGTTGAAAGTGTTAGATATAATAGTGGAAACAAGATAAAAGTATGATTTCCCATCTTCGATTTTGTGGATGAAGATCACTTCACAATCTGTATGTAAAGACTGATGATTCCTGCATATATATGCAAAGTATATGATGATCTAAAATTAGTAAGCATTTATAGTATACATTGCATAAGTTTCATTCTTACCAAATGTTACATGATCATATGCATTTCATTTGCTGCTTGTGTCTATATTATCTCAACAAAGCAATAACTTTTAATATTGACATTAAAAACCTCCGTTAAAAAAACTATCCAAAGATTTATTGTGTCCAATTGTCCATGTTTAATTCAACTTATTTTGACGTATTCAGCAAAATAAATGCAAGCTTTTAGTTTTTTATTCTTCTGTCTTCTCTAACCTCACAATAATCTTTATGTCACTAAGTTTTTCGAGTTGACGGAGAGTTTGACTACATACAAGGTTGTCGAAATCCCATCCTAAAACCAATTGGCGATAAGCGGAGTAACCCATCAATCTATATGTCCGTCATTCTTTTTCTAATTCTTCAATGTCGGAGAACTGAGCCTAATTAACTCACATGTGAATTATTTTCTTAACAATAAGCTACTTAAGTATACAAGTGATCTAGGATTAGACAAACTATTGAACAACATCAAAGCAAAGCGAAAAAATCAGTAAACAATTTGGTACTTGTTTTTAACTTGTAAAGTTAATTGCGCAGTTGCAAAAATGCAAAAAATATTCATATTTTCGCGGGTGTTAAAATCAAAAGACTTCTAAAAAAGGTATACATATACTTCCCCGTTTAAAAATAATTGCACTATTTCAATATTCTCACGCTTGTCAATGTATGTTTTCAACCATTAATATCTTGATTATCAATAAGTGAAAATTATAAAAAGTTGATACTAAAAGAAATATATGTTCAGACGCATTTAGATCCTACGTGATCATATTTTTTCTATAATATAAATCATCAAAAACAATCAAAGTGTAACATGCGAATAGTAAATGCTATAGAAACGGTGCAACTATTTCTAAACGGAGATTCATATATAATGCCAAAAAAAAAACTGCCATACAAAAGAAAAACTAAGGGACAAAAAGAAGTAAGAAGATATTGCTTGATGCTAATTACCTGATTATGATGTAGTAGAATATAGATGTGAAGAATGGTTGATCAGTTTTCGTCTTCTTACTCTTTCTCTCTTCTTTTTTTAATAAATAAATTATTTTGTGAATATGACTAAGAGATTTGTGAACAGACGCAAGGCTTATTGGCGGGAAAGAGAAACAGAAAAATCGACGGTTACTTTGTGTTCTCTTTTCTCTTTCTCATGTAAATATTTACTTTTGCAAAATCTGAAATGGGAAATTTACCCTCTTTTCAATAACCCAAAAATAAAATTCTCGATGGTATTAAACCTAAGTTTTTAGTTTTCTCTATTTGGTAACAGAATTTATTTCTAATAAGAGCAATTTATTTAAAAAAACTTTTTCTAAACAATACATTTTTCTAGCACTGACCTCATTTATGGTACGGACTGCACCCATGTCCGTACTTTGTGGTGTTCAGACTATTAGTTGTAGTTGGGACCGTTTGTTACAACCGTGCTATACTTCAAGGTGTTGATGCAAATTTTATCTTTTATAATACAGTAGGTAACTATCATGATTCATAATATAATACTCCCTCCGTCTCATAATATAAGTCATGATTATGTTTTTACGCGGGAATTAAGGTTAAATGGAATCTTGTTTTATTTGAATAAAAAAATTTATTTTTATTGAGAAACACTTGCATTGTTTTTTTCTTTTTAACAAAAAATAAAAACTGTCATTTAATATTGCATGGTTTAATGTGTAGAGGAGTTTAATGGGGTAAAAGATTCCATTTTTCATTAATAATGGTGCATTGGAAGTTGAAATTATGATGATATTTTGGGAATTAAACTATTTTCATGAGGGTATTTTGGAAATAATTATTGACTGAAAATAGAAATAAGACTTATATTTTGAGACACCTTATAAAGAAATAAGACTTATATTATGGGACGGAGGGAGTATGAAACAGGATAAAATAGACTTAGAAAACTAACCATTGAGTTGACTGCTAATGTTAACATCATCTCTAGGGTGGATAAGATTATAATACAACTAATGTTCAATGAATGCGTGCATAATTATATACTACAAAGCACTGACCTTCCATTATATAGTCGTTCTTAATCTTACAATTACGTACATGATAATACCAATTACCAATGATTTACAACGACTTTCATATATGCAATTCTAATATCTTCTTTTTGGTAAGTATATTTAGGTTATGTTTAGTTCACTTGAAATTTTTTGATCTGAACTTATCTGATTTGAATTTATTTTTTCTGATCTGATCTGAACTGATCTGATCTGATTTACAAGATCTTCTCTTTTAGATTTTTCTCAATATATAAGAAAAAATATAGTCATGTGGGGTCTTGTTTGATTCGTCTCAATGAGTACTTTATTAATATTCAATTATTATAATTTTTACTAATATGTAATGAAAGATATTTAATAATAATAATGATTTTTTAAATATAAGCATGATCTGAACTGATATGATCTGAACTTATTTTTTCTGATCTGATCTGATTAGATTTGAAATAAGCAAAAATAAGGTGAACTGAACATAGGCTTAGGGCCTATTCTCTTCGGCATAAAATAGCTGAACTGAACTGAACTGAACTTATTGGAGCTGAACTGAACTGAACTTATTGGAACTGAACTGAACTGAACTGAACTGAATTAAATTGAATTGAATTGAATTGAATTAAATTGAATTAAATTGAATTAAATTAAATTGAATTAAATTGAATGTAATAAATATATAAATAATATTTTAAACAATAATAATATGAATATTAAATAATAATTATAATGATAAGTAATAATAATGAATAATAATAATAGAATTTTGGATATTTTTAAATGATAGTTATAAATAAATAATATTAATAATCATAAATTAATAATAATAATTAATGATAATAATGATAATTAATAATTATTATTTTATATTATTTGTATTAATATATTAATACCTGATGATGATATATAATAACAATAATATCTAAGAAGTACATTAATATTACTATTTTAATAATATAAAAATATTTAGTAATAAAAATAATGATTGGGTTGGACCGCAAAAATTACATCATAAACCGTCTTGACACGATTTGATTGGTTTATGGGCTAAAAAAAGTGGTTTTATTTGTGCTTTGACCTAAACCATGTTCCTCCTAATAATAATAGTAATAAAAATGAGTAAAGCTATAATAAACAAAATAATATATAGAAACAAATAATAATAATAATAATAATAATAATATAATAATAATAATACTTAATAGTAATGATATATATTTAAATAATAATAATAATAATAATAATAATAATGATATTAAGAGTAATTAGTAAAATAAATTATACCAACATAATAATATTTAACAAAATGGTTATAAAAGAATGGAGCTGAGCTGCACTGAACTGAACTGAACTGATTGGAGCTAAACTGAACTGAACCGAACTGATGGGAGCTGAACTGAAAATAAGTTGGGGAGAACAGGCCCTTAGTAGAATGTTACAAATTTAGTAAGTTATAATAAATCAAGTATCAATTGTTATCACTTCTTCTTTTCACTTTTTTCTTCTTATGTACCGTCATATTAATTTCCATAAACAATTTATGTGAATGATCATCACTAAACATACAACTTCCTCCATTGTGATAAGGATTGTAGGGCACTTACATGGAATGCACTTATAGACCACTGGACTTCCCAAAATGTTCCCTCACTCTTCCTTGGAGACTTTAATGAGGTCTTGGACCCCCAGGACAGAGGCAGTAACTACATCTCCCAGGCGGGAGTTGCGGATTTCAAACAGTTCATTCAAGAAACTCTTCTGACTGAAATCCCTGCATCCAATGGTTGGTATACGTGGTTCAAGGGTAATGCCAGGAGCAAGCTTGACAGACTATTTCTCAATCCAGAATGGATCTCTATCCTACCCTCTCTCTATGTCATACTGCTAAAGCGGAGCATTTCTGACCATTGCCCTCTTTTGATCAAATCTAATGACCACAACTGGGGTCCCAAGCCGTTCAAATTCCAAAATTGTTGGCTGTCGCATCCGGGCTGTATGAAGATAATAAGTGAGGTCTGGGAAAATTCCGCATCATTGTCTCTCGGGGAAAAACTGAAATTATCGAGACAAAAGCTGAGAGCCTGGAATGTATCTGAATTCGGCCATATTGACTCGAATATCTCCTCACTGGAAGAGAAAATACACCACCTTGATCTTCTATCGAATGACAGACCCTTGAGCGAAAGCGAGATATCTGATAGAAGGCTCGCTCAGATGGAGCTATGGGGATGGATGAAACGGAAGGAATTGCTATGGGCTCAGAAATCAAGGGCAAAATGGGTGAAAGAGGGTGACAAAAACACGAAGTACTTCCATGCTTTAGCCTCCATCCGAAAGAGAAAAAACTATATAACCTCTCTTTTTACTAACGGCTGTGTTATAAGTGATCCTGCAGGTATCAATAATGAAGCTGTGACTTTTTTCAAGAACATTTTTAAAGAAGAGTTCGCAAATAGGCCAACTTTTGATGGCCTTAATTTCAGAAAGCTCTCAGACGAACAGGCAGACTCCCTCATCTCTCCATTCACAAGGGAAGAAATTGATAATGCCGTGAGCTCTTGCAATCCCCAGAAAGCCCCCGGACCTGATGGCTTTAATTTCTTATCTATCAAGAAGGCATGGGATGTAATCAAAGAAGATATCTATGGTATACTTGAGGAATTCTGGACATCAAGCCGCCTCCCAAAAGGCTCGAATGTAGCCTTTATTGCTCTGATTGCCAAGATTGATAATCCGGAGGGTTTGAAGGACTACAGGCCAATCAGCATGGTCGGGTGCATATATAAGATCATCTCCAAAGTGCTGGCAAAAAGGCTCCAGCGAGTCATTGACACCCTAATTGGGCCATTCCAATCCTCCTTCATCGCAGGGCGTCAAATTCTAGATGGGGCCTTGATAGCCGGAGAACTCATTGAACAATGTAAAAGAAAAAAAATCAGCTCTACTATTCTCAAGCTCGACTTTCATAAAGCTTTTGATAGTATTTCGTGGGATTTCTTGGCATGGGTGCTATCACAAATGGGATTCCCTCCCCGTTGGCAATCATGGATCCTATCATGTGTAAGAAGTGCGGCGGCATCGATTCTCATCAATGGGTCACCCACTATCCCCTTCAAACTTCACAGGGGGCTCCGTCAGGGTGACCCCCTTTCCCCTTTTCTCTTCAATTTGGTGGCCGAAGCACTCAGTTTGCTCATACAAAAAGCTACGGATTGTAGATTATGGCAGGGTATTGAGATAGCTAAAGGTGGTTTGATAATATCCCACCTCCAATACGCTGATGACACCATAATATTCTGTCCCCCGAATCTGGAGTACCTTCTCAACATCAAAAAGATGCTAATCCTCTTTCATCTTGCTTCAGGTCTCAAGGTAAACTTTCACAAGAGCTCGCTTCTTGGAATTAATGTGGATGATGTATGGTTAAAGAATGCAGCAAATCTTCTTCTATGTAAAGTGGGCTCCCTCCCATTTACATATCTCGGCCTACCTATTGGGGGAAACATCTCAAGGATAGATTCATGGAACCCAATAATCTCTCGTATTGAAAAGAAGCTTGCATCATGGAAAGGGAGATTTCTCTCAATAGCCGGGCGCTTGACTCTTATCAAGGCATCAATATCTAGTTTGCCTCTTTATTATATGTCGATCTTTCCTATTCCAATGGGAGTGGTGGAGAAAATCAATGCACTCCAAAGAAGATTCCTATGGAGTGGGAGCCCGGAAAAATCGCCCATGGCCCTAGTGGCTTGGAGGACCTTGGAACTTCCCAAGGTAATGGGAGGCTTGGGCTGTGGCAGCCTGTTTTTTAGGAATTTGGGCCTTCTCTTTAAATGGGCTTGGAGATTCCTAACGGAACCAAAGGCCCTTTGGCGAAGGGTGGTGAATGAGAAATATGGTTACTCCCCTTGTTTTCAAATACAAGACCTGGTGAGCCCAAATCATGGAGGCCCGTGGCGGGCAATTTGTGCAGTCCTCCTAAAGTACCCAGATGCCCACAATTTATTGCAAAATAAAATTCAGAGGAAAGTGGGGAACGGAAGGTCGGCTCTTTTCTGGCATGACTACTGGGCCTGCCCTGATCCGCTAAAAAAAGTCTGCCCACGTTTATTTTCCATCTCCACGGCACCCAAAGCATGCATCTCCTCATTCGGGTATTGGGCCGAAAACAATTGGACTTGGTCCTTTTCGTGGACTCGGGCTCTAAGGCCTCGTGATAAGGAGGAATTCTCCCTCCTCCAATCCATCCTAAAAAATGTGTACTTATCTCTTGATGAGGATGACTCATACTGTTGGTGCCTCTCCAAATCCGGAGGATTCACTGTGAAATCCATTACCACGGAACTCTCGAAATCCCTCCCTTCTGGTTCATCCCGGCCCCCATCACTGAAGAATTTATGGAGAGGGCTCATCCCCCCTCGAAATGAAATTTTCACATGGCTCGCCATCCGTGGGAGAATCAACTCAAAGGCGAGATTAGCATCAATGAACATTATCCCGGCAAGCGACACAACCTGCATCCTATGTCACTCTCATATTGAATGTTCGGATCACCTATTGTTGCATTGTGTTTTCTCTTCCTCAATTTGGAATTGGTGGATGGATATATGGGGAATTAGGTGGGTTTTCCCTGGCAGATTATATGATGCGTTCCTTCAATGGACAATCCCCGGAAAATCCGCTTTCCTCAAAAAAGTTTGGTGTGCAATGTTCTCAATAATTATATGGTCGATTTGGAAGGAACGCAACTCAAGGATCTTTTGTAGCAAATCATGTACAATTGCTCAACTTCAAGATCTTATTCTAACTCGTCTTAGTTGGTGGATTAAAGGGTGGGGGGACCCTTTTCATTATTCGGTAGATGACATCATCAGAAATCCTCTGTGCCTTGATTGGAGGATCCAAAATAATCAAAAAATGGTTCCGGGCCAGCCGAAACTCCCAGCTATTTGGTCCCCTCCACGAGACTCTCATCTAAAGTGGAATGTGGATGCGTCGGTTAACTCAGATCAATCGAGATCGGCCATTGGGGGTGTCCTTCGGAACTCCCAAGGTATCTTCATGTGTGTGTTTTCATGCCCAACTCCCCCTATTGAAATAAACTCAGCCGAAATATTAGCTATCTTCAGAGCAATACAACTCTCCATGAGTTCCGAATCTCTAAAATCTTCCAGGCTTATAATTGAGTCAGACTCCGCAAATGCAGTAAGGTGGTGCAATGAGAATTCCGGGGGGCCATGGAATCTGAATTTTCAGTTGAATGTCATCCGTAACGCGAGAAGGTGTTGGCTTGATGTATCCATTGTTCAAAAGGTAGGGAGTCAAATTTTGTTGCAGATGCTTTAGCCAGAAAAGGGATATTAAGAGAAGATGAATTTGTAGCCTGGTTCTAAGTCTTATTTACTGCCCATGATGTCAGTTTGTTCTGGCAATATTTATGTAGATTGAAAACTATTTTGATGTTTGTATGAGGTCTTTCCTCCTTGAATTTATGAATGACATACAAATTATCAAAAAAAAAAAAAAAAAAACTTCCTCCATTTTCGAATTACCTCCTTGTTAGGGTTAGACATACATAAGGACTAAACAAGTCTATTTTGCATACTTTTTTTTTAACTGAAGTGATATGGCAAAATTTTCTCATCATTACATTTATGGCACCAAATTTAGGTAACTAAAGTTTGCTAACTAGTCATTTATAAATGTTTGAGAAGAAATTAGTTTTTTTTTTACATAGATTGATATAAAGATTAAGAAAAAGGTAGGTAAATCAGCAAGACATCAAACATACTATTTCCTTCATTTCAAAATAATCGCAACATACGTGCAACATAATATTTGAAGAGCTCATGAAAGGAGAGAAGTATCCATTAATAAAATAAGGTAATAGAGAACTCGAGAAGTGTTGTAATAATTTGAAAGTGTAAGGAATTGTGACTTGTGAGTTGTGGGAGCTAGATAAAAAAAAAGTTGATGTAAGTGTAATGAAGGGAGAAAATGTAGTAATTAAGAAAAAGAGGGATATAATCTATATCTATATATATATAAAGCTAAGTACATAATGCTTATTTGTCAAGCTAATATCAATTCCGCCAAATATCGTCTCCACAATTATCCTCACATTTTCAATGCCACGTGTCGTCTCTATCTCTAAATTTGCTGATGGGTAGACTCCAGAATCAATCCATGCATGTGCCATGGTCATATAAGTTTTGGAAATTAAAAGTAATCGGATCAGTTATAGTAAATTGATTATAAAAGGTAATAATTTGGTTCCTTAAATCAAGGAAAGATTGATTTGGTTGAAAAAAAATTATTATATTTAACTTCCCTTTTCATTTGCCAAATCAATTGATTGTATAAAATGTCTTAATTAAGGACAAGATTGTTCAACACCAAAAAAAAGAGGCAAGATTGTGTTCCTCGAGAGAAATGCAAGAGATTTTAAAACTTTCTGCAGTTATATATATACGATATTATTATGCAGAAATTTTCGAGGCACCATTGCACACACAAAATAAGGGTATTCCAGCAATAGATACAGAATAGGATAGAAAACTAGAGAGTGGAGCGAAAAAGAACATGCAACACTCAACAATTAACCATTGTCCGATCGCTGGTGGCAGAACTCTGGTGGAAGTACCGGTGGCTTCAAGTTCGACAAAAAAAGCTGAGAAAAATATAGTTGTGCAAATGAAAATGAGTTGGACTTAAGAGAGTCCCAATTGAGAAATTGGTTTACATATTAAGAAAAAGATTTTTTTGGTGAATAATCTGGAAGATCTAGGATGGTGGATTGATTGAAATCAGGTTCGTATCATTTGGTGAACTTCATTGAAGAAATAGGAAATGGATTTCTAAATATTATATGGAGAAAAGAAAACGGGACAACATTCTAAAGAATAGAGAGAGAAAGGAGAAATTGTTTTACTATATATTTGTAATACTAATACTGAGTACTATAATAAAAAGCTTTTTCTAGGATAGTATAATACAAAGCTAGGATAATTAAAGAAATTTTATGTTATTGAGGTACACCAATAACTACGAAGATAAAATACTTAATTGATATATTGGGAATGATACTCATCTTCGCAGATAAAGTGAGGTAAATGAAATGAGAAATGGTAGACCTGTAACTTAATAAGTTACGTACTTTTATTTTTAGAGGATAAGTTATTGACTTAATCATTCACACTATATCAATCAAGCATATATTGAATCAATCAACCACCTTAAGCATTGTGAATTTTCGCCATAAATAAGACAAGTTAGGGAATGTTATCATTGGCATAAAACAGCTGAACTGAACTGAACTGAGCTGAATTTAATTAAACTGAATTGAATTTAATTGAATGTAATAAATATATAAATAATACTTAAACAATAATAATATGAATATTAAATAATAATTATAATGATAAGTAATAATAATAGTATTTGGATATTTTTAAATGATAGTTATGAATAACTAATATTAATAATCATAAAATAATAATAATAATAATTAATGATAATAATTAAATATACTAATGATAATTAATAATTATTATTTTATATTATTTGTATTAATATATTAATAAATGATGATGATTATATCATAACAATAATAAATAAGAAGTAAATTGAACTTACTATTTTAATAATTAGATTTAATAATATAATAATATTTAGTAATAAAAAGAATGATTTAGTTGGACGCGTAAAATTGCATCATAAACCATTTTGACGCAATTTGATTGGTTTATGTGCTAAAAAACGTGGCTTTATTTGTTTTTTTACCTAAATCAATTCCTTCTAATAAATAGTAACTAGAATTTTTTGCACGCGATGCGTGCTTGAATTTTTTTCGAAACAGAAACTTGATTTTCTTTTGCATAAGAGTCAAAATTTGAACATTAAACATACAAAGTTTTATTGTTTTTAGTTGCAAAATTTAATTGGTTTACTTTCTATCACTTAAGTCTCTCACCATTCTTTTTGTTTTTTTTTACTTTTCAAAGTTAGATTCTATAAACAAAATATAAATTTTATTGAATTTATTAATGATTTCTAATATTATAATTTTTTAGTTGATTTTTGAATTAAATACAATACTTCATAAATTGTAAAGAAAGTGCAGACTTTGATTTCAAGTCAATTTTTTCATAGGTTGTAGTTTGTAAGTGAATTTTCAAGTTTTTATAAAGTTTTCTCATTTTAGTGATTTGCATAACGTAAATTATGCAATTTTATGATTTTAGTTGACTTGTGAGTGATTGTTATAATTATATTTTTGGTATTTTTGTTTGAAGCCCCCTTTGATTTGTAAGTGAATATGTGATTTAGAATGGGAAGGGGGGCAAAATAGGCATTTCAAAAGAGGACACCATTGCTCCCCTCCTTCCCTTATATAATAGAGATAATAATGAGTAAATCTATAATAATAAAAAAAAAATAATAATAATAATAATAATAATAATAATACTTAATAATAGTGATATAAAAATAAATAATAATAATAAGAGTAATTAGTAAAATAAATTAGACCAACATAATAATAATATTTAACAAAATGGTTATAAAAGAATGGAGCTGAACAGAACTGAACTGAAAATAAGCTTGGGAGAATAGGCCCTTAGGGCCTGTTCACTTCGGCATAAAACAGCCGAACGGAACTAATCTGAGCTGAACTGAATTGAACTGAGCTGAATTGAACTAAATTAAATTGAATTCAATTAAACTGAATTAAATTAGATTGAATGTAATAAATATATAATTAATATTTTTAAATAATAATAATATGAATATTAAATAATTATTATAATATAATGATAAGTAATAATAATGAATAATTAATAATGAATAATAATAATAGTATTTTCGGATATTTTTAAATGATATTTATAAATAAATAATATTAATAATCATAAATTAATAATAATAATGATAATAATGATAATTAATAAAATTATTTTATATTATTTATTAATGTATTAATACTTGATGATGATTATATAATAACAATAATATCTAAGAAGAAAATAATATTACTATTTTAATAATTAGATTTAATAATATAATAATATTTAGTAATAAAATATAATGATTGGGTCGGACCACGCAAAATTGCATCATAACCCGTTTTGAAGCAATTTGATTGGGTTATGGGCTAAAAAACGTGAGTTTATTTGTGCTTTTGACCTAAACCATATTCCTCCTAACAATAATAGTAATAATAATGAGTAAAGCTATAATAAACAAGAAAAATCCTACTACTAATTATAGATAATAGTAATAATAATGAGTAAGGCTATAATAAACAAGAAAAATTAGTTAAAGTTAAATAATGACCCTAAGAAGGTCCATTTTTTTAGGGCCGGTTTTAAGAAAAAAAAAAGAAAAATCCTACTACTAATTATAGATAATTCACAAGTCATAATCTTGCAGCACAAGGGTCGTAAGCCAGTTTTAAACAATTCTCATTACAAGATTCTAAATTTTTTAATCTCAAGGCCATAATAAATATTTTAACCTAAAATTCCGAGATACACCTCATTCACGAGTATGTTAAATGTAAATATAGAAGTTTGAAACTGGTCTACAATTCAATTCTAAAAATCGAAAAGAATATGGAAAAAAACAAGTCATATGGTGATTAAGAAATAGAAGGCAAATCAAGACAAAAACATGCCATATTTAAAATAATTTTTTCACTTAGAGATTTAGAGATAACCTCATTCATTGTGATGAAAATCATGCTATATAAAACTTTGAGATTGTTCTTTAATACAACTTGGATAATCATATCATACAAAAAAAAAATCTGTAATAAGAGAGAGGGGTTGAGCGAGACTGCAAAAAGCAAGGAGTGAAAGTTGTTGCATGATTGAGTACCATAAGTAGCGCACATATGAGCCTCTGAATAAAACAATGGGCAAAACAAAAGCTTCTTCATTCAACTATTTTTGTTTAAAAAAATACTTTTTTTTGCTAAGCACGTAATTATATTAATTAGAGCAAACATTACAACCTAAAACCAACTAAGAGGAAGCGAACAAAAAAAAGAGTTGGTTGGTCACATGTTTTATCATGACATTAGCTACATCAACCACTGAACATACGGGTCATAAGTCATTTTGAAATTTATTTTTAATACACATATGATTATGAAAACTTGAAATAAATCATTACTATTCAAATCATGATTTTATGAGAAACATCCTAAAATCTTAAATTTATAAACAAAGTATTCCCCCGCATTTTAATGTGTTTTTTGTTTCGTTTACATATTTATAATTGTATATATCACGATTACAAGATTTTAAAAGTTTAAAAATGTTGTAACGAAGGATTTTATATGTATTATATAATTTCATATCTTATTTATTTTAATCTTAAATAAATAGATTCTAATAATTACGGATTTAATATATTTCGAATAAAAACAACTACATAATATACAAAACAATTGTTGTACATTATACACGGCTCCAAATCATTTCTACATAAACCTCCCGTGCATTTTTGCACGGGTGGAAAGCTAGTTATATATAATATAGTTGGCTTAGATAATCTTCCTAAATAATGCAAGAGGGATAGAATAGTAGATTAGGAGTTGACATCAATATATAAAAAGTTGACATGGAAGATAATTTAATATGAGTAAGAAGCATATAATTGAGTACGTATATATGTAAATATAATATATTACTAAAATATGGCATTTGGGTGGAAGGAAAACTAGTATAAGTAGGGTTACGAATATGTGGGTAAAGGACATCTCTTATCTTAATTCATTACAAATTTACAATCAGTAATACAATTACTCTACAAAATATATAAAAATTCATACTATAAAAAAATGGGAGGCAAGCCCAAAAGATCAATGTATTAGCAGTCTTGGTTTTTCTCGCATTAGGTAAATGTATTTTTTCTTCTTTTCTGAATCCTCAAAAAAATATTAAATTCATAAATATATAGGCATTTAATTGTTTGAATATTATCCGCCAATGACCACAGTCCACAAAAATCTCTCATAATATAATGGGAAAAGCTATAAAAAATTATACCGTTGGATTCGTCCTGAAAAATAGCATAATAACATTAATATTTTAAATTTTTTATCCACGTAAATTGAGAGTAATTAACGCTCAAAATTCGACCTCAGACATCATACTTGTCTTATATTTTAAACGGAGGGAGTAATTGTTTTAATTAGCTAAATACTAAAACCTTACATTTGCAGTGCCATTAATGTTGGGTGGGCAAGTGCTAGGATGCAATGGTGCAGGTTGTGGCGCTTTTAACTGGTGTTGTGACGGCTTTCATTGTACCAATTCAGTCTCGGAGGTGTATGTATACAGGTAATCCAAATCATATTACATAAGTTACCATAAGAGAAAGAGGATATTGTTTCAAAGTAAGAGAAAATGTAATTATTTTGTTTCCTTATTGTAATAATTTCGTTTTCTTATTTTGCTCATCTCACAAGTTTTTTTTTTCTCATTCTATGTTTTACTTATTTTATATTTCTTATGTGTCTAAATAAGTGCAACATTTGCATAGTATTTACTATTCACAATTTAAACTTTAATTAGCTTTGGTGATTTACATTTTAGGAAAAACATAGTCATGTGGGATCTTGTTAGATTCGTCTGAATGTGAATTTTTTTAATATCAACTTTTATAACTTTTACTTATTGATAATTGAAGATATTAATGGTTAAAATAATGCATTGACAAACGTAAAAAAAGAAGTATTGCACTTATTTAGAAACGGAGGAAGTACTTTTGATCCTTTAAGATTTTTATGCTTAGTTTGCAACGTTTTTGCTAATTTTACATTTATTCATTTGACTTTTGATGCTCATTTCACTTTTATGTTTTCTCATTTAATGTTTTCTACTCATTTTATGTTTTTGCTCATTTTAAGTGGTTATCAAGAATCTCACAAAAAAATTAATATACTAAAATACACATGTCATCTTCTAAAAACTCTTCCAAATTATATACACAAAAGATTTCCAAGCATTTGCCCTACACAAAAAATCTTTTTTAGTTTTTATTTCCCCTTCTCTTGCAATATTTGACGGTTCAATTGGCTTCTCTTCTAACTACACATTACATAATATAAAACATTATTGTGTAGAGCAAACATGTTATTATATTATTATTTAATCAAGTCATTCTTGATAAAATATAGCACGAGTTTCTTAACCAAACATACAAAGTCATCTCGTCCATCAAACCTATCAATATATACATAGATATATATTGTAATTTTATAAGTTGACTTATGAATTTCATATATAAGTTATATTTCCTCCATTCTTTTATAATTACAACATTTTAACTTCTATACTTGTCGATACATAACTTTGACTCATGTTGTAAACATATTTCTTGTCTTCTTAACCTAATAGTATGATTTTTTTCCGATTGCGACTTTTTACAGATGGATGCAGAGTTCTAGGGGAATTATGTTCCGTCAATGACCCATGTTGTGAACATATTTCTTGTCATCTTCACCATGAGGGTCTGGGAGTTTGTGCTTAAGATAGCTAACGTCAATCTCCAGCAATATCAATCATGCATGATATATTGTTTACATATATATATATGCATATCTAAATAAACACTTCTACATAGATAAATTTAGGAAATATTCTTAAATCTATCATAACATATGTCAATTTCTTTTAATTTCGCTGCCAAAGCTCTAAATTCTGCCATATATGTAAAAAAAATGATGTTAATAATGAGCAAAGATTGTTTTTCCTTTATTTTTTTGACTTGATGTAACGTGTTGTTTCCCTTTCATTTACATGTAGTAGGCTATCAGCTAGCTACGATTGGTCCAATTGTAATTCCACACTAGCATCAAAATGCATGATAATTATATGTTTCCGACTCATAATTTTGATTTGTTAAGATCTTCATGATCAATTATATATAACTAATATAAGTAAAATTAAAAGAAACTAATAATTTGAAATTACACATTGATATATTAATAAAATCTCATATGATAGTATATTTTTATCAAGTATTAGTAGAAAAAATATATACGGAGCTATAACAATCTTGTTATAGACTAAAAAATACAAGGCCTTCTTCATCTCTTCTCTCCTAAACCCTAGCCTTCATTGTCAATTTTAAAGGGGCTTCCATCGGATCTTACCCGTGAAAAGCCCCAAATCTTTTTCCTTTTGAGTATTTTTGTTTGTTAGGTTATAATAATGTCTCCCTCGAAAGAAAAGGTTATTCGCATTCGAAAGACAAGAATTTTCAATTTCCTTCGAATGACAGGACTTTTCGAACTCTTTCGAGAGATAAAGTTTTATTTGCGTTTAATAGGGTCTCCAGTTATGCAGGGCTGTAATTAATTTATTGATTGGATTCGGATTACAAAATCAACACAATAATTTTCTTCCCCACAAAATTATGAAGCGACGACGGATCCACTTAAAAAGTTGTATGATACAACAAAACGAGGATATGCCTAATTGTTATATCTAAGTATTTGGATTCTCAACCATTCACCGGTTAATTCTTGTTTTATTTTGTTCAATATATTTTCAATATCGTTAATTGTAGATGTCGTATGGCTTTAATTGATGAAATATAGTGTCCTTTGGATTTCTTTCAAAAAAACAAATTTGTTATAGACTTGGAATGTTTCCTTGACTAATGTTAAAATGGGTATTAATTCCTCACATGCGCCAAAGTTCAAATTAATTCCATAGGTACCGTCCATGTAGGACAGCACGCGAGAATTTTTTTTGTACTTAAGTAAAACCGCTACTTCGAGTAGTGGTTTCCTCTTATAAGCCACTGCTTGAAGTAGCTGTTATGAGAAAAATAAACCCGCTACTTGAAGAAGCGGTTATGTTTAATTGACCGCTTCTTAAAGTCGCGGTTTAGTACTGAAGCCTTCCACCTTCAAGGCCAACACTCAATAAATGTAAATCGCTACTTCGAGTAGCGGTTCATTAATAAGACCGCTACTCTAAATAGCGGTTTATTGAAATTCCTAAATTTCTCCCATTTCACGATTTCATTCTCTAAAAAAAAAAATTCTCCCTCTCTCTCTTCCAACCTTCACATCGAAGCTCAGTCGGGCTGCTACGCTATGTATTGTCGACGAGTAGCCGCTGATTGCCGCCAACCGCGTCGCACCGTCCGCCGCACAACCATCCTCCACAAGAGATGGGGTTTTGTGCATTCTGGCCGGTTATGGAAAGTAACATTGACTTGGGTTTATTTGTGTGCATATAAATCGCTACTTCGAGTAGCGGTTCATATACGCCAGAACTCCAGCTGCTTCCCACAGAGAACCCAAGACTTTGATTGTATATTATATTGCTTTAGATGTTTCAACTTTTTGCTTGACTTATCAGACGGTCTCTGTAATCCCCCACATTTTTAAAAGATTTTCATAAATATATTAAGGTATTTATGTAGTTATATTTAAATCCAAATGAGTTTGGAAATGGTTTGACTTTTAAAAAGGGTTGACTATTTTTAAAAGTCAACTAAAAATATTTTGCATGGCTTAATAAACTTGTAATATTTTAATTAAGCATGTTTTAAATAAAAGTTAATTATTAAAAGCATATTTAAAAAGAAAACTTAATGGAATGGAAAGCCCAAAAGTAATAAAAAGGGAAAGGATAATTTGATGACTAAAGTCCTAATAAGCCCATCTTGTTAGTCATCAAAGTTTTAATTATTGAAATTTCTTTTCCTAAGCCCAAAGGATTAGCCTATTTAAATATCCTAAAAACCAATTATTTTGCCCTACATTCTATTTTCTCTCTCCTCCCTTGCACGTACTTTGAATTTTCTCTTCCCTCACTCGACATTTTCTCTCTCCTCTCTCTTTGTGCGTGATTATATTCTTCTCTAAAAATCGTTTCTTCTTCGCTAAGTAACGTTTCTTGTTGAACAAGAAACGTCACAAATATTTCTTGAAGCCGAAACCTGCTGCCGCCGTCCTTGCTGCGTCCCTCAGTCCGGGCTGCCTTCCTCCTCCATTTCGGTTGTTTCTTTACTTCTCCCTTAAGATTCCATTAAAGTCCTAATTTTTATTGTTATTTTATTACTATTTACATGATTATGATTTGAGTTATTATTTATTATGAAGAATTTAGTTTTCGGTTCTCATATGTATAAAAGAAAAAATTTCAGATTTATTATTTTTAGTTTTAATCATGAAAGAATGTTTTTAGGGTTTTAAATCACTAGAAACCGTATATTTAAAGTATGAATATGAATTTTGATTGGAATACGATTTTTATATGCATTTAAAATATTTTCAGAAGTTTAGAAAATTTTATAAATGCTGGAAATTCAGAAAGTTATATTTTAAGGTTTTAATGATTTTTAATCACTAGAATAGTTGTACTATACTAGGGATTAAAAATAACGAGATTTAAATTATAAAAACGATTTTTAAAGACGTTTAAAAGGTTTGGGACGTTTTAAAGTTGCTGTATTTTTTTTAGTTCAAGTATTTACTTGATTATTTTATTGTTTAGGCGGAGAATTTATAGTAGGGGACTTTTAGAACATAAAAGTGGCCTACCGTTGCGTTTATACAAGGTACGTACATAGTCTACGTGCTATATGGTTAGAAACATGCTTGGGATGTTTTTATTTTGTAGTATCATGTATAGGACCTTGTTGTTCATATATATGATTTACTGAAATTGCTTTACATGTTACTTGCCTGTGTGCTACATGTAAACTAAGAATATGTATGAGTAAGATTGTTTGTATGGAAGTTTGATGCAAGCAGATAAGTTTAGTTTTGGTATTAATTCGTGAGTGAATTAATGTAAGTAAGTTGGAATCATGTGTTACATAGATTCTTTGAGATTATTTATTTATCTTATAAGAACCGTGGATCTTATTTGGTAATTTGAGTTATACCTATATAAAGGTACAGTTTACTGTTGGCTAGGTTCAACAGGCAAGTTAGAAAGAATAAAAGAAGTTAAAAGAGTCTTGAATGATAAGTTGTGAACTTGTTGATTCTAAGATAAAAAGGAGTTTTGTGATTTATGTGATTTTAGTTTATGTGTTGTGTGCTTGGTTGGTGTCAACACAAGTATAAAAATGAATGCAACGTAAAGTGAAACGAGATAGGTTATAGACTTTAGACTGGTGCACGTCTAGAGTTGGACACTAAGGGTTGGGATACATAGTCCGCCGTGATATGTATTTTCCTAGGATTGGATTGATCACCTTTCCTTTTTAGCTCAAAGGTTCCTCGATATCGCAGGTCAATTGGAATATGTGGTAGCTCCATATTCCTACTTCAGTATAGACAACTCGTCCCATAACTATTCCATTTAAAGAAGAAATAAAAGTTTAGAGTCTAGTTCAGTAAGAGTCATCTGCAGTTTGTTATATGCTTATTATTATTTATTGTTGTAGTATCATGTTTAGGATTATTTATGCTGATATGTAGTACTCAGCTTTGCTGATTACGTGCGTGTTTGTGTGTGTGATCATGGCTTTGCCTATTGATCCTGTGATGATCCTTCTGGTGAGCAGAGTCAGTATTGCATTGACATTACAGGTTTGCAGATGCATTGCATTGGGAATCTGGAATGGAGAGGCTTATATTTAATATAGTTGAAGTTGTTTTCGTAGGGACATCTTTACTAAGTTTGAGGTTTTAGTTGGTGTGCTTTAGTCGAAACAGTTGTCATTTATTTCATAAGTTTAATAAAGTTGATTTTATTTTAGTAATTGTTTTCCGCTGCAAAATTCTGAGTAAGCCGAAACGTTTTCACACGGGCGATAATGCCTGGGTAATTCTCTAGATTTGTTATAAAAGTATTTTCTAGAAAGAGAGAATTATCGGGGTGTTACAGTCTCGGCCAAGACTTTGATACTAATAATGTACTCATTGAAACGAACAAAACAAAACCCAAAATGACTATATTTTTATATATTGCAAAGAAATTAGAATATTCCCTGTAATCCGTGTTGAAATTGCAAATGAAAAGCATTGTATAAAGGCAAAATTGGTCACAACACCCTGAACTATAGCGCGAGTGCACCAAACAGCCCCAACTACAGCTTGTAGCTAGAACACCCCAAAGTACGGACGTGGGTGTATTCTGTACCATAAATGATGTCGGTTAGATTCCCTCCCCTTTCTTATTTTCTTCTTTTTTAACCCTAATTTTTTTACTTAAAACAAAAAAGGTGTGTACCTTGATTCATTTTCCCCTTCCTCAAGTAAACAAAAAGACTTTCTTCCCCAAATTTCCTCTTTGTTTTCAAGTGAACCCTAAACTCTAACAAAGTGAAATCTGTATAACAACAACGAGCTGAGCTTCATCTTGAAGTTTCAAGAAGAATTCAAATACCAAATTAGGTGATGGTAGGATTTACTAGTCGACATTGATTGTCTGTAGTAGTCCAAACAACTTGGAAGTTTAACCACAATCAAGGAAAACGCTTCTATGATTGTCCAATATCTAATACTCGACTAATAGCTGGTGAGAATTTCGATCACCGACCTCATTTATGGTACGAACTGCACTCATGTCCGTACTTTATGGTGTTCTGAATATAAGTCTTAGTTGGGGTCGTTTGGTGCACCCCTGCTATACTTGAAGATATTGAGGCTAATTTTATCTTTTATAAAACAGTGGGTAACTGTCATGATTCATAATATAATATGAAACAGGATAAAATAGACTTAGAAAACTAACCATTGAGTTGACTGGTAATGTTAACATCATCTCTAGCTAGGGTGGATAAGATTATAATATATTATCTGCTAAATGAATGCGTGCATAATTATATATAAAGCACTGACCTTCCATTATATAGTCGTTACTCGTTCTTAATCTTATTACGTACAAGATAATACCAATGATTTACAACGACTTTCATATATGCAATTTTAATATTTTCTTCTTGGTAAGTATATTTACTAGAATGCTACGTACAAATCTAGTAAGTTATAATAAATCAAGCATCAATTGTTATCACTTCTTCTTATCACTTTTTTCTTCTTATGTACAGTCATATCAATTTCCATAAACAATTTATGTGAATGATCATCACTAAACATACAACTTCCTCCATTTTCGAATTACCTCCTTGTTAGGGTTAGACATACACATGGGACTAAACAAGTCAATTTTGCATACTTTTTTTTTTTTACTGAAGTGATATGACAAAATTTCCTCATTACACATAGTAGCTGGTCATAAATGATGGTAATGGGAATGAATTTGTGTGTAAATTTGTGAAAAATATCATTGTCCATTCCCATGGTAATGCTAATTTATCCTAATGTATCCATTTTTCTTCTTGAATTTTCATTCCCATCCAATACCACCTTGTAGGTGGTAATGAGTGGAATGAAAATTGCTTCTCCTTGGAGACAAAAGCACAAGTTTATGGGTGAGATTGCTTGCCCATTGAGAAAAAATGCTTCCCCATGGAGATTTTAAGGGTCCTTCCCTAACAAAATTACACTTAAAATTCATTCCCATTACCGCAATTCATTAACAACTACCAAACGTGCCGTTATGACACAAAATTTAGGTAACTAAAGTTTGCTAACTAGTCATTTATAAATGTTTGAGAAGAAGTTAGGTTTTTTTTACATAGATTGTATATAAAGATTTTTAAAAAAAGGTAGGTAAGTCAGCAAACATGGTATTTCCTTGATTTCAAAATAGTTGCAACATGAGTGCAACATAATATTTGAAGAGCTCATGTGATGATAGGAGAGAAGTATCCACTGATGAAAGAAGGTAATATAGCAGCTATTTTGAAAATTACTAGCTCAGTTAAATAGCTCAGTTGGTTAAAGTTTTCCTTCTGATTTCAGGAGATTTTGAGATCGATAAATTCTCATTATTTGCCCTTGTGGCGGCTCTCTAAACACACACAAAATATAAAGGTGTTATCTGTATATTGTGGATAAAGTTGAATAAAATAAAGAGTTTTTTTTTGTTAGAAATAACCTTTTATAATCACATTTTTGCGAAAAATAACCTGTAAAATATTTTTTTGCAACTTACAACCTTAAACAATTTTTTTTCGAGATGAAACCTTTTTTTCATTTTCAGTCATTGACAATTAATTTTTTGCCGTTGATTGTGATTTGATTTATTTCCATCTCTCTTACAATTTATTTCCTTTCCTTTTCTACCCTAAATTAAACAAAAAAACCTTTTTGTATTCTTACTCTCTCCCTCAATTATCTCTCTCCATAACACCCTAATATGCCACCCTATGCAAGAGTAGGGCATCATCATCTCCCTCTGCAGTTGCCATTGAAGGTGCTGCAAACTTTTTGTTCAGTTTAGTTGTTGGAATCAAGGCTTGAAAAGCGAGCCTCCTTTACTTTAAAAGTCCCACATCACTTGTGGGAGGGATACTCCCTTTTTTTATATATTCCCTCCCTTCTTATTCTTATTGAGTTGGATACTTGAGATATTTTTGTGGTTGGTTATCATGTTTGGACTTGGGCTTGCTAACACGCGCTCGCGTCGTCCAAATCGGGCATGGGTTATGGGAATAAAGCTAAGCTGGAGCTAACTTTTTGGACCCGCGCCTGAGTGTGTGTGTGTAATAGATGTGTAGACTGTAACGTTATTTAACGTTACATTATTTATGGCAATCCCTTAATATCTTCCTCGAATTTTACTTTTTTCTGTTTTTTAGTCTGATTTCTTCCTATAAAATCAATGCCTCACTTATCACTTCAGACACACATAAGATCATTCTTTTCTCA
Organism: Beta vulgaris subsp. vulgaris; assembly: GCF_026745355.1. Classification (NCBI taxonomy): domain Eukaryota; kingdom Viridiplantae; phylum Streptophyta; class Magnoliopsida; order Caryophyllales; family Amaranthaceae; genus Beta; species Beta vulgaris. The sequence continues at coordinate 6,839,988 of NC_079207.1, read as the reverse complement.
CTCGATCTTCTTCCTGGGTACGTGCTAATCTCCATAGACCTACTTTGTTAGTTGTGACAGTTTAGGTTGATGTGTTAACCTTGGGGAGCTTTTCGGCCAGTGTCGTTACCACCGTTGTCGGGCCGTAGTTGCTTTCTAGTTAGTGGTCTCCTACCACGACACAACCTTGAAATCAGTTTCTTCCTTGCCATTATTGCCTTTGACCGTTTCTAACATTATATTGATTATAGAATTTGCAAGCCACAAACTTTCCCCTTGAATTATGATGTCTCTAAGAAGTCCTTGTAGTCACCGCACACCACGCATTCACATTTCACCATTGTTGAAGGAGAAGAGAGATTTCAGATTTGGTGAACAAGAACCCTAAATATATTGAAGGGAAAGATAGATTTCAATTTGGTGAGCAAAAATGAATTGGGGAGCTAAGGGTTTTATAAGAGAATGAGAGGGAAATAGAGCTAGAAAATGGAGGAAAATGAATTCTAAGGAGATGGAGGTAAACTAACTCACGGTCAGCGCAAAAAGTTAACGGTCAATGACGGAAAAATAGAAAAGGTTTTATCTCGCAATATTTTTTTTAAGGTTGTAAGTTGCAAAAAAAACAAAATTTAAAAGATTTTTTTTCGCAAAAACGTGACTATAAAAAGTTTTTTCTAACAAAAAAAACTCTAAAATAAGTTGAAAGTAAAGAAGAGAAGAATTATACTTCTTGCGCACGTTTCATAATAGTTAACTCATATGATGAAGATTCAATATTTAAGGAGCTATGAGAAAAAAAATCAACTAGCTAAATAAGGTAATCTTGCAATTATTTTGAATTTTCTAATAAATGGAAGTGTTGAAATCAATTTGAACAAAAAGAAACTATAAAAAGGTTAGGATTTCTATGAAGCAAAAGGTTGATGTGATCATCAGTACATTATGTTAACGTTCCCAAATACAATACATAGAGCTAGGTGCACCAAAGACTTTTTCAGCTAATGCTCATTTGGTGACACTTAGAAAAAGACTTTGCTATACGCCTATACCCAGAACTAATTTCAGGTAGTCTTCATTCTTTTTCAGGTAGTCTTTATTTTTTTCAGGTAGTCCAACTGAAAAAAAAAAAAAAAAAAGTCCAACTGAAACAAAACAAAGTCCAACTGAAAGAAACACAAAGTCCAACTGAAAGAAAACAAAGTCCAACTGAAACAAAACAAAGTCAACTGAAAAGAAAAACAAACTAACTCGAGTTCAGGGCCATGTCATTCATACCAAGCATTTCTCAAGTAGTTGAAGGAGATTTCTCAACTGAAAGAAGCCTTAATTTGAGTTGAGGGCCATGTCTTCCACCACTTCTGGAATTAATAAAAACAACCATGGCATTGTTATAAGGAAGGAGCAGTAAAAGAAGATCCAGATGATTTCTTATTCAACAGTAGAAGGCCTATAATGCAACCGTGGGTTCCAGATGATTTCTTATTCTGTTGGACGTGGGGTTGTTTTGGAGAGATTTTGCTTGATAGAGATCACCAGGAAAAGAATCGGCTCAATATCATGGTGAATGCCTTTGAGTTCTTGAAAGCTTGTCCACCAGGAAGATTGAAGAATCGACTTAGTGTTAGGTTAGGAATTAGGGCTTCTACTGTTTACTCAAATGTTCCAGCTCAGAATCTTACTGGTTTGCAAGTGAAGATGCGGCGCCGAAAGAGAGAGATGGTGAAGGTGAAGGTGAAGCTGAAGAGGTGGCGCCAAAGCCTTAATTTGAGTTGAGGGCCATGTCGTCTGACGAGAATATTGGGTCAGACGGTCTGACCCAATACTTTCACAAAGATATATGTCCTCAAAGTTCTGCATTGGCATGCGTGAAAAATGTAAGTGTAACAATTAATTTGAAACAGAGGTAGTAGATGGCATGAAATTTCTAGAGTACTCTTCTGTTATTCACAAAATGAAGAATGTTTGTAAGAGGTCTTGATTCTCAAAGCCTTAACCTCTCATTTTGTAGATAATTATCCACGCACCAACGAGCAACGACAAGTTATGAGTTTATGACTATGTTTGTTACAAAATATCAACCCCAAAACAATACTTTTGTGTTGTTTTATTAAATTACTCGACACATCGATCGTCCTAATAGCGGCTTAGATTGAAAAGATGAAAATAATAAACATGGAATTAATATACGAAGCCAAAGAGATAAGCTTACTAAATTTCATATAGTAATTTATGAGGAAAAAAATTACTTTATAGAAATAATATTATAAAACTAGGTCAAATTATTGGCATTATTAGAGTTCAAAATAGATAAAAAGTTGTGTACTTTTTACGCATTAACCAGTTAAGATTCCCTTCTCTATTATTACTAATACTCCCTCCATTTTCTTTCAATGTTTTTAATTTGACTTTTTTTCTGTCTAAAAAAAATCCAATTAGAGATTAGAAGGAAATTGAAGAAGTAGCTACTTTGATAGAAAGAACTTTGCCTACAAAAAAAATGATTAAAACTTCTACTCTATTCAATTTATATGTTGCAAATGTACAACTACAAGAAAATGATCAATTGAAGACCATTGACAAAAGTTGAACATGATTTTCTTACTATTATTATTTTTTTTGAATCAAAGGATTATGTTACTCGAACTTGAGTGTTGGTCACCCCTAAAAAAAAAAAAAAAACTTGAGTGTTGGTCTAAAAGACTAATATAGAGTATGGTTTAAATGTCCAAATCCACTAATTTATTAAGCTAATTCTCATTATTTTGACACATCATAAAATATTGGAATGTAAATACTCAGTTATCAACTTGAGTAAATGAAAGAGTACCACAAGCTATCTGGAAGATAGAAAGAATCAGAACAAGGAGGAATGAGTCCCGATTATCTAGAATTTTAGCGAACTCTATAAGATGCACCAATAAGCTTTGTCAATACAGAATACTCATTTAAGTCATTAGAATTAGGTGTGAAACCGACCTTTTACCGACACAAATCACACAATAAAATGGAATATTTAGAGAAAAACAAAAGTTCTGCAACTAACAGACAATAAACACGAGAATACTATGTTGCATAACGAATAAAATCTTGTACTATACAGTGTGAGTAACAAGGGAATGAAAGATCGAGGCGGCTAAGGTCATATACAATGTGAGTAACTGCAGGGCCCCCAAAATATAAGGGTTGAATTCTACTTGTCCACGTAAAAAAACCTAAATCTAATTAAAGATCATTTTTTTCCAATTTTATCAAGTGTAATGTTAAATGCAAAAAAAATTGTTGGTTTCTGCGGCTTGCTCGTGGGGCTTGTGAGGTGTGGGGTTGTGGGGTAGGAGAAGGTGGGGCTGCCGGTGGGTGGTTGTGGCAATGAGGGTGGTGGCAGGAAGTGAATGGTGGTAAGGAGTGGTGATTTAGGAAAAAATAAAGAAAAGATTATAAATATAATGACAATTTTTTTGGGTCAATTTAAAGTAATTTGGAAGTGATGAATAAAAATTCAGTTTGTAAGAACATCTCATAACAAGTTACATTTCATGAAAAACTTATTATAATATTCCGACTTTCACACTTATTAACATAACTTTGAGTTGATATCTTTTATTATCTATTAGTAAATATTTTTTAAGAAGTCAATATCTTAATGATAAATATTTTGAGTACTAATTTTTGTTTTTACATATAACTCCAACATTACCAGTTCAAGTTATATAGTAAATGGTACAGATATTGAAAGCTTGCAACTTAAAAAAAAAAAAAAAAAAAACCTCAAATCACAAATGTTATAGGGTTTCACTGAGGAAGTATTTGCCCATATCCGATATGGGGCAACTTTTCCCATATCATTTACTTGATATGATTAGATGTAACTCAGATATGATTTAATAGCTAACTGATATGATAAGATATTAGTGAGATATGATATAAGATTTCAACTAACAAGCCCAAAAAAAAAAATATGAAAAATAAAAAATTTATAATTTTTTAATATTATTTTTGTCATAAAAATTACATAAATATCATGATATTGACCCATATCGAATATGGGAATATCATTGCTCGGGTTTCACCTAACTTCATTCATCTAAACATAACATAGCTTCCAAGAACTTACGAAACCGTTATTAGCCCTTAGCCCCTTATATTAACTTTTTTAACATGGCTTATCTAAACTTATACTAATATATTAAAAAGAAGCGAGTCTACATGTCACGTAACACTATCCCTTTAATTGTCTCATTACATATCATCATTATGCACTTCAAAAAAAATTAAAAACATGTCAAATTCAACTGCATTACCTCAAGTTAATATACTAAACGGCCCAGTTGGTAATTAGTCATAAATTGTTGTAATCGAAATGAATTTGTGTGTAAATTTGTAAAAAATATCATTGTCCATTCCCATAGTAATGCTAATTTATCCTAAAGTGTCCACTTTCTTTCTTGAATTTTCAATCCCATCCAATACCACCTTGTATGTGGTAATGAGTGGTAATGAAATTTGTTTTCCCTTGAAAACAAAAACACAAGTTTAAGGGTGAAATTACCTACCCATGAAGAAAAAATATCTCCTCGTGAAGATTTTAAGGGTGCTTCTCTAATAAAATTACACTTAAAATTCATTCCAATTAAACAATTTATTAACAAAGACCAAACGGGCCGTAAAGGTCTAACCAATAAGCTCTGCGACCTTGGATGATATTGTTTAACATGAGAATGTTAATAACCCAGAGAATCACCAGGAATAAAAATCTAGTTAGCCTATATAAGGTGACAAATAAAGTGGAGAGAGCATAGCCTATATAGAGCAAAGAAAAATGTGTAGGAAATTATGGATAACTTAAGATCGGACGAAATCATTCTGGAATGCAGTATCATCAACCTAAAACCCAGAATGTAAAAAACAAGTAGCAGTCACTTTTCAGATCCAGTGATATACTGGTTTCTACTGTCCATAAATCTCAAAATTAGGGCTCTGTGATAAATAATGCAAGCATACCAAAAAAAATCACTTCCGACTCTGGTGAAATTGGCACCAAATAAGTTCAACTGAGCAATGTGATTCTATCCTAAAGAACAACTCTTCCTCTTGGACACAAACCATATATTCAATAGATTGCACATAGAGGAAATGAACACTTGATTTTTCATCATATTAAACCACCAAATTTCCAGTGTTGGAAATTATGGATCTCTTTGAGCTCACATAAAATCATAGTCATCAGCATCATCATAGCCGGCAACAGCCAAATCATCATCAGGCTTACCAATATGAAGCTGCTTCTTCTTTACGCCTGCATGACACGAATGGAATGTTTATAAAACGAGTTCTAGATATAACTATTTCTAAAATGTTGAAAAATGCTGTAAACAACTAGTATAAAAATTTACCTCCGTTTCTATATTTTTTGAAATAACTTGACGTTTGCAGTGTTTATTTACTAACATCAACCATGCTTTATTTATAGACATACGAATATAAATGTTTTTATTTAAGATGAATTTGCATAATGTATACTTTTCTGAAATTCAACTACAGTGTTTATAATTTCTATAAACAGATAAAGGTACCGATGGTTGAAGTTGTGCGTCAGAGAGCATGAAAGTCAACTAAAAGTGTTGCTGTTAAAAAGAATACTTCCTAAAGGTACCGATGGTTGAAGTTGTGTGCCAGAGAGCATGAAAGTCAACCAAAAATGTTGCTATTAAAAAGAATACTTCCTCCATTCCCTTATAAGTGTTACCTCGGAGTTGGGCACAAGCGTTAAGAAGAGGAGGGAGATAGAGAGAAATAAAAAGAGGAACTCATGCGATCAAGAGAGAGAATTCAATGTCAAATAAAGTAATGTAACACTTATTGTGAAGCAGTCTAAAACAGTAACTGTAACAAATGGGGAGGAAACCTCCTCTATATTAATGAACTAAAATGACCAGAGTCACATTAATGAACACAATTATATCTTGCAAGTTGTTAACAGTGGGCTAGCACAACTTTTATGTTCATTCACTAAAGATATATGCACTACAAAGATGACTACCAAATGCATAAATTATTTAGATTAGACAAAAATCAAAAATTCGGCAAGATTCAGCACTATGTCATGGATAAACAATCCTTAAACCCCAGACGTAAACTTCATAGTTCCACTGCTTGCATCTATTACTCAACCAACCAGCATAATGGTGAGTACTTACAGACCAATCAAAACTCGTTAAAACTTGTCATATAGAAGTAAGCTACAAAGGACTACTCGAGAGAATTGACAGAACATTGATTATGTATCAAAGGCATTGTAGCAACAGAAGTCTAAATTCCTGGCTCAGTCAGAAGCATCGTAACTATTAATTCTGTTCAGAAGGGAATTTAGTCCAAGAGAAGCTCTTGACCATTAATTAAGATGGAAACGAAATTTAGTGGTTCAGAGTTCAGACAAGTTTAGCAACACTGCTGACACTGAATCAGTAAAAATGGAGGTTGTTGAAGAAGGGAAATGAAGTCCTATCAATCAAAGAATTGCAAGTCCCGACTCGAAGGCTAAGGCACTAATACATTACTAACACAGAAAGCAACACTTCTTTGTCACAGGGTGCTCTCCTTGGCATTTCAGTGATTCAGTCAATTGTCATTTGGGTTCGGTAGGGCACAGCTGGATTATATTGAAAAGGCATTTGTAGCATGAAAGGGAAGGTCAAGGGATAAATGTATTGCTGAAGAGAGTACACTGATTAAATTATCAATTTGTTGTTGTACCTTGGCAAGGAATGAAACAAATTTTTAAAATTAGCTCACGCATTCATTTATCGATTTTTTTTAAGACATGAATAATTGGAGTCATACAGCTTTCATTATTCACTTGTAATATTCCAGTTTTGTAGCTAAGATCACAGACAAAGAAAAGGCATTACTTTATTGCAATTTTCAAGAAAAGCATCATTTGCCTCCAACCAAATGCCTAAGGAGATCTAATACAAAGAGTTTCAAACCCCTACTTGTCAAAAGACTCATAATTTTCAGGGTGAACACCAGTAAAATGGAATCCACTTTGATGAAGGATGACATAGGAATTAGATATTATGTTTGCTATTGGAGTAACTAAGTAAAGTACGTCTGAAAGGTATGGCAACTAAGTTAAGAGATTCCGAAATCCCTCTTTCTAGGGATGTAAATTGTAAGGAACTAGGAATAGCCAGGAACCAGGAACACAGCGTTTTCCCATCTTTTCCACTCAACTCCTTTTTTGATGTTATCCAGCATAATATTCTTCTCCCCATCAAACTTAATGTTTTGTATCAGTTTCAAAATGACATACAAAATAACTATACTAATAGCCCTGGAACATTCCACAAGGTAAAAAGTCAGACACAAAAGAAAATTGTACAAAATCTCACCACTTGTTGTGTTCATTTTCTTAAGGCAAACAGATAACAAATCAGATTATTATGTATATCAACCTTTACTAATCTCATGCTCAATGGGGTCCTCAGTCACTAAGGTTCAAGGATGAGTCCATCACTGTCAAGTTTCAATGGAACTCTATACTAAGAAGCAACAGCTAATGTTGAATGTTTCACTATAATTAAATCGGAAATGCGTTGGAAGGTGATAGTATCAAAATCTTAGTGAATACGAGTATACAACTTTTACAGCAGGGTCTTAGCTGGTGCCTACCACTCCCATCACTCTAATTCCTAACTGATAAACAATCAAAAAAGTCGCTGAACAATTTTACAATCGACCATTTAGTTTAATGGATTATACAGAGCACAGCTGGTCAATAGTTTTCAGCAGTAACAGCACTCATCTCATAGACTCCTACCACCAGCTCACCCTCAATCAGGAACCTCGATCAAACCCAACTTCATACACATTGACTCATTTTAAATTTCCATGACACACACAAGCACTTCATGGTTGTTGGTATTGCCTTTTTAGAATATATGTGCTGGTTTAAACTTTCCCTTCTCAAAAGATTAGGTTAGAAGCAATATTTTTTCAAAACAGGTCGAAAGCCATATTTATTTGAAACAGGTTAGAAGCAATAGGCCACGAAGTTTGTTACACTGTTTGTAAAAGATGAACCATACCTGTTTTCTTTTTGCCAGCATTGGCCTCTTTTTCTGCCTTAAGTTTTTCATTAGCAATTGCTGTAACCGAGGAGGCAACTTCCTTTGCATCCGCGGCTTTTAAAGAAGTCGTTGACAGCCTCATCACTGCCTTCAGTAACCCAATATAATGAAAACTTTTCTGGATTGAAAAAGTGGTCAATTTAAGTAAGACTTTCAGCATTGTCATAACAAGAGAAGACATGACCAAATGATATGAAGAAAAGGAAAGGAAGAGAGCTGATGAGAACATACCTCGTATGCGCGAAGCTTATGAGAAACCAGTTCAGCATATTCTGCAAAGTCACTTTCAGATTTAGGTATGAAATTGTCCAGAGTCTTGTCATCACCCTTTTTAGCAAACAGCTCCGTTGTGGACTTGTAATCAGCTTCCTCCACTAGCCTGCAAGAAAAATCAGCTAAATGACACCAACCATTTAAGTGAAAAGACTAACATTATTCCTACCTTCGGCTGCTAAGGTGCTAAAAAAAATATTGCTGTACGAGGACACAAGAACTTTTACAATGCTAAAAAAAACCTGGGGAATTCTCTATCTCAGCAGTAACAGAAGTGGAAATTCACTAAGAATGACAGTAGCATACACATGCTAATCTAATTGGAAAACAAGCACCTCAACGGTCCCCAAGCAAAAAAGCCTAAGAGCTTCTCCTAGATCTAAAATCCAGACCTCTAGCCCTCTCTAAGTTTGAACAGCCACAAAAGACAACTATATCCTTTTTTTTATTGGCAAGTAAGATAGGATTAGATTATAAAAGGACAAAGGGGGTGTCACCAATTTTTTAAAAAAAAAAAGGTTATGACAAAAGGCTCAAGCCCTCATGCTCTCATAGAGCATTTTATCTACAAAATCAAGGAAAGTCAAATACTTTAACTTGACTTCCAGCTATACACAAGATTTAAAAAAAATGGAACTTCAACTCTTCACAAGAGAAACCTAATTCCTCAGAGAACTGTTGGTTTCTTTCCTTCCAAGTGCACCACCAGATTGCCAATGTAATCATCTTCCAGACCTTGGCAAGCCAACCTTTTTACATCCTTTTCAACACAAAAAGAGCATCCTTCACATAGCAAGGTTGGACCCAGCTCAACCAAACAAGGTAAAAGATAAGTGCCAAACAGAAAGAACCCAAGGACAAAAGAGGAGAGATGATTAACAGATTCCTCCTCCTCAAGGCATAAAGTGCAATGACTAGTAATGAAGAAACTCCTTCTCTTAAGACATCCTCAGTAAAAATCTTATCTTTGATTGTTGCCTAAGTTAAAAAAAAGGGGGCTTTACAAGCAGCTTCTCTTGCCAATTTTTTATAGCATGGAAGTTCATGGGTAAACTTTTTCGAGGAGAAAAAAAGCTCTTGACCAAAAAGGAGCCATTGTTGCTAACGCCGAAACATCTGATCATTCCTTTCCACGAAACCTCTAACAGAAAGGCACTCCAAAAACAATTATATCTTCTCGAATTATAGGGTGGATAGATAGGAATTTTACCAGAATTTTACTAAGTTGACCATGTAAATTGCTTACACTGTGCTGGTTCAGTAAGCCCAATCGAATATCAACATCCTAGGTTACACACCAGTAAACCCCTCGTGATATATGATCCGATAAAGCGAATTTGTACATGCAACTGGTAAGACTTTTAGGCTAATTTAACAAAACCCTGTAGGAATTGCATTTCTGCCCCATTCTCATATTGCGAATTATGTAACATTATTACACACAACAAAATTGATATTGACACAATAAATCAACTTGACGAGATCGAAGATCTAACAAATATTAAGTTCTATACTACACTACATTGTGTGTGTGTGTGTGTGTGTGTGTGTGTGTGTGTGTATATATATATATATTGTGATCTTATAAGGATATAAACAACACATTGGACCTTCAATTTTCTGCTAGGATAACCATTCTCTTTCAGGCTGCAACAAGATTATCTTTAGGGTACATGATGATTCTCCATCTTAGTTTTAGAAGGCGCAAGGCGAAGGAGCACGCATCCCATAGGCGAGGATCACCTTTAGTGCTAAAAAACCTTTAAAATCAACTATGCAACATATTTATACTCATAAGATAATAATTACATTAAAGATGCATAAAAGAACATTTAATTATAGATTACTTAATTTACAAAAAAAATCTGATCAGATGGCCGATGGCCCACACAGTCAGCATGGCTATTGATTAAAAAAAAAATTGGGGCGGGGAGATGACCCATTACTATTAGAGTCTAGTAGTCTACTTTTAATATAGACAAAAGAAGACTTCCAAAATAAGGGGATAAAAAAGCTAAAAAAGAAGGAAAAGGAAAATTTAAAAAGAGGGATATTTACTTCCAACCTTTCACGTGAAAAGATGAGATTGTACTGTCACTGACTCACTGGGGACCACAAAGGGTAAAAGAGAGAGAGAGAGAGAGAGAAGAGAAACGTGACAAAATAAGGGCTGCATCCAGAATTCCAGATCGGCAGAGGCAGACACAAGAGAAGCATGGTAGATCGCGAGGAGCCTGCCAAAACCTTTACCGGCGCCGGGTACCGGAGGCTTGAAGCACCGGTAACTATGCAGAAAGTTCAGTCAGCACTCTCTGTCATGAGTAATTGTTAACTTTGACCAAATTTTGGGAATTAGGGTTCACCAAATTGGGGAATTTTGATTTATTCAAATTGAAGTTATTCTATGCAATTAAATGAGGGATCTTGGTCGAATTGATGGCTTAAAGCCTGTGTGAGTTTTGATTTACAGTCAATTTGATTCTTTTGTAGATCTGAGCTCAAATATCTCCATCTTTCTCGCATCTCCACAGTAAGCGGCCAAGACAGTGCGCCAGGTGCCTCGCCGGAGGCGGCTGGAGGCGCGCGCTTCCTTGCCCCTGTCGTAGGTCACCTCGCCTAGGTCTTTGGATGCGATTTTGCTCACGCCTAGGCGGGCCTTGGGTGCGATATTTTAAAATTAAGATCTCCATTAGCAGAGAGAACAAACATAGTGGCAGCCATCAGGACAAAATGGTAAACTAAGCATTCTTAAGCTAAATGACATAACAGTACAAATAAGTATGAAAACAATACTCGTCCCAACACTGAATTAGTCTGAAGTTTGCTCATCTGTAGGATCCTTAAGCGTGTCTACAATATAGATTCCGGCCATCAACAGAGGCAAATAAAATATGAGTTGATGATTTACTTGAGTTCTTACTAACTGTATATCATAGTATAATCCGGAAACTAACCTTTGCTGACGCAGTTTCTCTGCTACAGGATCCAATGGTGTTTCATTAGCTGGTTCTACTTCTTTTCCTTTCTTCGCAGGTTCCTTTGATCCAGCTTTCTTGCTGGGCTTCTCAGGTGCTTTCGCTGGTGAAGGTGCAGGTGCCTGGAGAAGATCACACGAGAGAGAAGGAAACCGAACCATGAGAATGGAAAGAGACATCAAAGAACAGACTCATTTTTATTGTCTGAATAATGATATTATTTTAACATTACGAGTAAACCAAGCTGGAAAAAAACTGAAGTTCAAAGTTTGAGGTACTAAAAAGAGAAAAGCCCATAACCTAGAAAACGCTATAGAAGCTCACAAGAGCAACTCATGAGACAGTGTTATAAACACTGTTCAAATCAATACAGCAAATAATCACCGCACCATGATAAACATACCGGTTCGGGTTCATCTTCATCTTCCCAGGATTCCTTCACATCATCATCATCAGCATCTTCATCATCCCAGCTACTTCTCGGCTGGTCCTTTTTAAGAAGTTGTGGTACTGAATCATCCTCTGACCAACAGCATACATTCATTATATTTTGCCATAAATCCGACAGAAACAAGATCCACAAGAACAGAATAAATGTAATCTCTTCATACAAGAAGATCCAAATTGTGACAATCACATTCCCAAAAAACCATAAGCAAAAAGATTCTAAATCATACCCTCAACATCTCATGGAAACATTTACCAAAATAAAGCTACAGAGCAAAATAACAAATCATTAGGTAAATAAATAAGCTCCGAGCTGTTGCCCCCACTACCCATAGCCCCCATGCTGAATGTAGCCATACTTGATCAGCATCATCACTAATCATCACCAATGATAGAATCATGTCATCAAGATCCAGAAATTTCTCTTCCATACTATTTGACACACAAGCTTTTTTACTTCCATACTATTTGACACACAAGCTTCAAACCCATACAAAAACAATGTTAAGTTTCTTAATAATAGAAGGATGTTAATCTGGGAAAAGTATATTGGTGCAAGTATTCAATTGAATTGATTTTTTTTCTGGTCATGGTAGTTTGTTTATTAAGAAATAGTACTATGTGTAATGAGGAAATTTTGTCATATCACTTCAGTAAAAAATTTGAACATCTGTTATTTTTTCTTCAAAAATAAATAATCATGTGAGACCTTGTTAGTTTGTTTCGATGTGTAATTTCATAGTACCAAATTTTCATAATGCATGATGAAAGACATCCATGGCCAAAGGTGCGCATTAGAGATAGAGTAAAATGAGAGTATGTAGAACTTCAGAAGAAAACGGAGGTAGTATATACCCTACTTAATAGGAAGTTGAGGACTCACAATCAAAAATACTTTCCAATTGACATCATATACAATACCTTCCTAATTGTCGCAGTTCTCTACTTGATATTGAATAAAGTAATTTCCTAACGGTAACAATAACAATTTCCTACTTGATGCCAAAGACAACATTTTGCTATTTATTTTCATAATGGCACAACTAGGTGGGGCGGTCTATGATCCCGGAAAAACAATAGAAGTACAAGAAAAGCACGTTCTCTTTTTTAAGCAAGAAAAGTAAGATGACCAAACAGTCAAGGCTTAATATCTACAAACCCTAGGAGGATAAGAAGTTTATCATCAAAATCTTACCCCAGTCCTCCATGTCTGTATATGCTTGACAAGGAGTTTAGTCACGCCAAAGATCAAAGTTTCTTAAAATAACGCTGCACCCTGCACAACAGAAAGAAGTCAGCTACTATATAGTGCGACCCCACACTGAGGCAAAGAACCAAAAACCTATGCAATTTGATACTAGATAATCCAAAGAGTAGCCATTTACATCAATAACCAAACCCAATCCTTGAACTGAACTAAACTCTATCCCGAGGTAATCTTGCAAAACTTGCCTCTCCACCAAAGACATGAACTGTCATAATCCATACAGACGAATAAAACAGAATACACACACTATGGGAATCGCCTAAGAGAGTTTTACGCGATAACAAATGGACTACGCCTACTCTGACAAATCAAGAGGTCAAAGACGCTTAATTGGCAAGAAAAGGAGAAAACTTCTTACAACCAAGGGTTCAAACTTTCATAAATACGAATTACGATGATCCTCCAGTAACGAAAGCTTCCTACTTATGTCTCAATGGCAATAAGCAGACACAAAAAGAAACATATTATAGAAAATCGAGCCAACCCTCTACTCTGTGCTCCACCAAAATCTTCCCAAATCAAAGCACTTTACAAACATTTGACGATCGAAAACAAGGCAGATAGCAGATTGAAAAATTGGCAAGTTCCTAATCTTCTTAACTGAACTACTTAGAATTCCAAAACAATAAGCTTACTTTAAAATTCAACTAATTAAGCAGATACAAAACCCTAAAAATCCAATCAACACAGTGAATCAATTAATAAATATCTAAATCACAGCCGCAAACAAAAAAAAAACCCTAAATCGACACTAGTCAATAGACCGGCGCAAAAAAACTGAATCAATTGAAAATATAGTAATAACAATACAAAAAAACAAAGAGCAAAAGTGATGAGAGAGAAAGAGACCTGTGAAAGGCGAGCGAGTTGGTTGTAACTACAAGCGCAAAAGAGAGATATGAGGAAGGAATATCAACTATGGAAGATAGAAAGGTATAATGTGAGGATGGAGGAGAGAGAAAGTGGTGGGAATCAGAGAAGACTGTTGAGAGTTTGAGAAAAATACGACTCAAAAAGATGGAATTAATGGCTTTATGCTAGTTACCAGCTTTTCTTTTTTTCTCCAATGTGTTGTTGTGCTCTTTCTCTCTCTGTCTTTGGATGGGTTTATGACTTTATGGTGGTGGTTCGCGTGGTGGACGAGTTTTACGTGTTTTAGGATTTATTGTCTCAAACTGTCTTTTAATTTTGAAGTTTTTTTTTTTTTTAGAAATTATCTCATAAAATTTTTTATTTCAAACTATCTAAACTATCTTAGAGTCCATTCATTATCGTTTTTTGTTTTCAGTTTTTAGTTTTTTTTTAAAACTAAAAATCAAAAATAGGAAAAAAAGTGGTTTTCACTTTTTAGAGCTCGTTCGTTATCGTTCTTTGTTTTCAGTTTTCAGTTTTTTTAAAAACTAAAAACCAAAAACTGAAAATTAGAAAAAGTAGTTTTCACTTTTTAGTTGTCAGTTTTCAAAATCATCATGTTCCCAATAAATTTGACTAATTTTTTATTCATTATAGGACATATATCATATAACTTTGAAAATCAAAAAACCAAAAACCAGAAAACCACAATAATACCGAACATTCCCTTAGTTGTCAGTTTTCAAAATCATCATATTCCCAATAAATTTGACTAATTTTTTATTCATTATATAACATATATCATATGACTCTGAAAATCAAAAATATCAAAAAACAGAAAACCACAGTAATACCGAACGGGCCCTTACTTTCACATTTTGTTGTTAAGCATTATCTTCTAGGGATATCGCCAAAAGGGGGGCCAACTAGCCATCCTATTACAGGTGAGGGTGTATGAATTTCTACTTTTGAAAAAAAAAACTAACCTTTCTACGCTCTAAAAAGAGATCGTGGCATTTAGAAATAGAGTTGTTCACGATCAAAACGACTTGCTAAGCTCAACTAGACCGGCCCGTTAAAGTTACGGACTTGGACAACAAATTTTGAAGAAAGAATTTAAATGGACGGGCCAAGCCCGACCGGCTAATATTAATGTGCTGATATGGATAACCTCGGATATATCGCGGGCTAGCCCACCCGGCCCGTTTATCATAATATCTATTTTCAGTAAAATTTTATTTTTTACTCTTACTAATTTAATGTTGATTTATCTTTTGAAATATATAGTTTATTTACACTTATATAGCTTTCGTTACACATAATTATCTTTTATTCTTACCTTTACAACTTAATTTGTTGACCTTTAACATTTTTTTTTTACGAAAATTTTCAACTTTCTCCTTATGTTACATTGTGATTATCAATTTTTTTTCTATTTTAACCAAAATTATGTTTTAATCTCTACCCCATATAAGGGAAGGGAAGCTATGTTGTCCTCAAATGAAGAGACTATTTTACCCCCCTTCCCTTTTTAAATTACAAATTCACTTATAAACGAAAAGGGGTTTGAAACAAAAATACTGGAAATATAACTATAACAATCCCTCACAAATCAACTATTATTATAGAATTGGATAATTTACATTATACAAATCACTCAAATGAGAAAACTTTACAAAAGTAAAAAATTCACTTACAAACTACAACCAATACACTATAACGTCAATGCATACTCACAAAAAGTACACAAAAATGTGACTTGAAATCAATGTATGCACTTTCTTCACAATCTATGAAGTAGTGTACTTAATTCAAAAATCAACTAAAAAATTATAATATAGAATCAAAATAAATTCAATAAAATTTCTATTTTGTTCATGTTGATATTGATCAGTATTCAAATATATCTTTATTGAATATCAAATAAGGCTTGTAACATGTTCATATTGATTTTTAAGGCATTAATTAAATTAACACATTTTTTTATTATGAATGATAATTGGTCCGAATATCAACCTCTAGTCCCTATTATGTTACTAGTCTGTAGGGTACATCAACTCAAATGTTGAGTACAAAGCTAAACAGTCCAAAGATAACATATCTAAGAGTTAACTGCCACAAATCTCCAACAGATTGTTGGAATGAGAATTCAAATCCTAAACAATGTTATGAAATTTGAGATAGTACTCCACTGAGCTACCACCTCTTCTTCATTAATTTTAACACGAGAAAATTTGATTTTTAAGACTTGTAGTTTTATACTTTTATAGATCATGTACATATTAGTTTTTATTAGGGAAAAAAAAAGTCTCATGGGCCATTAGGAAATAACACCCTTACATTATTAGTTTGGACTTTCAGCTGAACAAGTCTTCATATGGACTGAATTTGGCCTCAACACATACATCTGGATTTTGTTAGGTCGGTTTGAGACGGGGTTTAAATAAATTTCCCTTATATACTTGAGGTCCACTATCGGTTTGGGTATCCTTATCCATTTGTGTAGAAAAATTCCAATAACCTATTAGAAGTGTTCATATGCAATATGCATATCTTTATTGATGTACTACAAGATGTTTAATTTTTTGATTTTTTTTACATTATACTTTTGTGTTTTTTCATCATTTTTTACATTGTAATCCAATCTTTTCTAAAAATCTATACATAACTCTAAACTTTTTTAAAATCTATACAATACCCTTAAACTTAATTTTTTAAGGGTTATGCTATATGCAGCCCTAACCCAGGACTACATATAAGACATAAATACATTGCTTAAAATGGAAATTAGCTGTCAATTTATGACAAAAGTTTGCATTAATTTATATAATAAATGATCAATTAATGCTCGTTTTTCCCATTTTTAGCTTCTTATATGTAGCCTTTAGGGCTGCATTTAGCTTTTCCCTATTTTTAATGCAAGGTAACCCTATCACTTTCGTACGTTGTTAATTTTGTTTATTTTTTTTTAATTTAGTGGAGCTAATTTAACTTATACATAGTTTAACTCTTGAGGGAAGATTTACAGAATAGATTAGTTCCGTTGGATTATAAAAAGTAAACAAAAATGATGTATAATTAGCGGTAGGGGGTATTGTGCATTGAAAAACGTAAGTTTGAGGATAACATGTGAAAATTTAAAAAGGTTGGGGTATTCATATAAATACAACGATATAACGTAGAAAAACCCTTACTTTGTTTAAGGTAAGATGAAGGGGAATCACTTGAGAGGGGATAAAGAGAAATCCTCAAATGAGTCCCATGAGGTTTGGTCCGTAGACCTCATATATATGATGTGGGAAGCGATGCCACTACTCCGCCCCTTCAACCTTTCTACTAGATGTTTCATGTGAAACAAGAAAGCGATGTCCTTGGAAAAAAGTATTTTGCACTTACTTTGTACTTCCTCCATCATACAATTTAGATTTTTGTTTCTTTTTGTATGGTCTCCTACACGTATATTTGAATATCAATGTCTTTAGTTACATATTAATTATATTATAACAATTTGATATTATAAAGCTATAATATATTAGGACTAATCTAACAAGATCGCACATTAATATATTTTTTTGTTTATTCACAATTCTGGTTGGAAAAGAAAAAAAAGGTCTATTTCAATACAAATATAATTACTACACCTATAATCTGAAGGCGCAAGCAAGTTTCATATAGATTTACTTCTTCCGATTCCAAATTCATGCAACATTTGTTACTGCACGCTATCTAATACGCTAGTATATCTGTTTAATTATGTGTAAGTAAAAATAAAAATGGAAATAATAAAAGGGAGCAATAACACAAATTAGATAAGACCATATGTGCTATACAAGTATGAGAGAATATGGAATAAAGTTGATTGATGGATAGTGATTATTATGCAAATATTGCATGTATTCAGAAATGGATGGAGGATTTTTATGACGTAACTCGTAAGGCCTTTAAGTGATCTGATAACTAGTCAACCCATGATTTGAAATTATTTAATTTTGTCTACTATGTATTCACGAAAAATTGTTCATTTGATTTCTCTTGGATCATACGATCTTCGAATAATTTACTTTAGTTGTGAATATTATAATAATACATTATTCTTTGAAGCAGTAAAAATATCCATCATTAAATTAGACTTACGGCCACTTTGATAGTTGGTCATAAATGGTGTTAATGGGAATGAATTTGTGTGTAAATTTGCGGAAAATATCATTGTCCATTCCCATGGTAATACTATTTTATCCTGAAGTGCCCACTTTCCTTCTTGAATTTTCATTCCAATCCAATAACACCTTGTAGGTGGTAATGAGTGGTAATGAAAATTGCTTTTCCTTGAAGACAAAAACACAAGTTCAGGGGTGAGATTGCTTGCCCATGGAGAAAAAACGCCTCTCCATGGAGTTTTTTTAAGGGTGATTTCCTAATAAAATTACACTTAAAATTCATTCCCATTACCGTAATTTATTAACGACTACCAATTGGGCAGTTAGAGATTCCTCTCATTATAAGATTTTCATATTATAATTGACATATAATATAAAAAGAGAACGTATTGTGTCGGACTCATCCGACCATAATCTTGGTCGGACGACTTTCAGGTGGTTCCAATTTTTTTTCAGGTAGTCTTCATTTTTTTTCAGGTGGTTCCAATTTTTTTTCAGGTAGTCTTCATTTTGTTTTCAGTTAGTCTTCTTTGTTTTTCAGTGGGTTTTTGTGCTTCAGTTAGACTTACTTGGGTTTCAGTTGGTCTTTATTCTTTTTCAGGTAGTCTACATTTTTCTTCAGGTAGTCTTCATTTTGTTTCAGTTAGTCCATTATTTCTTTCAGTTGGTCCAACTGAAAGAAAAGAAAGTCCAACTGAAAGAAAACAAAGTCTAACTGAAAGAAAAAGAAAGTCCAACTGAAAGAAAAGAAAGTCCAACTGAAAGAACACAAAGTCTAACTGAAAGAACACAAAGTCTAACTGAAAGAAAACAAAGTCCAACTGAAAGAAAACAAAGTCCAACTGAAAGAAAACAAAGTCCAACTGAAAGAAAACAAAGTCCAACTGAAAAGAAAACTAACCTCAAATAGAAAGAAAGAGAGGAAAAATGTCAGTCACTTGAGCTGCTACTGATACAATTTTTAATGCCTGACAATGATGCTCGAAGGCAAGCTTATACACCATTCCTCTCTGCTGTTTTGAACATTAGGAGCTTGCTGCTGTTTGTAGTTGAGGAGAAACCTCCTAATGTTCGTCAGCTTGCTGTTGTTTTGATGCGAAAGAAGATTACTAGCCATTGGGCCAAGCTTTGTCCTCAACTACGTCAACTCGTTAAACAATCACTCATTGAGAGCATCACCCTCGAGCATAGGCTTCCAAAACAGTTTTTGGCCATAAATTCTCATACTTCCTTGAACCAGCTTTACTCTCAATAGCTTTAATGGCGGCATCAGTCCATAACATCTTTGATAATTCCTTCTTCGACATCTCTACTGGAAAATATACAGTCAATGGACAAAATCCGAGATGGTGGTGGTGGTTGTGGTGGTGGTGGGTTTTACGTGGAATGGTGGAGAATCCTTCGACCGCCGTCGTTGCTGTATATTATAGTACTGGGCTCAGCCCGTCTGACGAGAATATTAGGTCAGACGGTCTGACCCAATACTTTCACATATAAAAAATACTAAAAAAAAAAGCCAAAATTTAACCTCGAACATTAGTTTCTTATAAGATACTAATACATCGATGGAAGTAATAAATCTTTCTCAATCAATTTTTTTTTATTCAGAAGGAGACATTAGTTTAAGATTTAGATTATTTTATCTTCAATTTATTTTGTCGTTTGGTCCTTAATAAACTAGATTTACACAAATAAAACACCAACAAGAGTCCTCATTCTTTCATGGAATGCAAGTGTCAATAGGTCATGGTGGACCTTATGCATTAATTAAATTTATGCTCCTATATTTTTTTTGGGCTTGGTAAACATGTCACTTGATGTTAGCAAAAGGCCATGAAAGATGGAAGGATTCAGAATATAATTAGAGTTCAATAAATGCATCCAAAGATTAACCAATTAAATACTTCCTCCATTTTATTTTAAATGAAATATTAGGTGAACTGACACTATTTATTGATCAATTTTGACTCGAATTTATCGCCATTATATAAAGAAATTATAGTCAGGTGGGGTTTTATTAGATTCGTATCAATGCATACTATCAAATTATAACTTTTTTTATATTTTTTTATGTATGCACAACTAAAAATATTAACAATTAAAGAAACAGGTTGGGTTGCGTAAAAAAGTAAACGTTTGATTTAAAACACGATGAAAGTATATATTTTTTTTTCTGCCTATTTAAAAGATAAGAGAAAAAAAAAGCAATACATATCCTTTTAAAAACCTTACCTAATTATCTCACCATTATTTCAACCAAAAAAAAGAACTTTTTAAAAGTCCAAGTGTTCTGTGATATGGATCTCACCATCATACTACTACTATATGTTATTACTCTTTACCTAATTATTAAAAGCCAAAATGATTTGTTATTAGAATAATTAGATTAATTGGAAGAAAAAAAGGTAATTGGATCATAGTACACCCTGAATTGTCTGCTTTTTCCTGGTCTAGACAAAATATCACAAGAAGACAGTCTGTCATCAGCCAAAAATAATGGGCCCAGTTTAAGCTGGTCGAGCGAAGTAGAGCACGCATGTGATCTCAACTCTTTCGTCTCATAATCTAACGCCGCAAATATATTAATGAGGAACACTATTTAACAATTTAGGTATCTTTAAAAAGTACATCATGAAGATATCATAGAATCTTGTTTTAACGAGCAGCATAGCAGCAGGTGATAACTTAATAAAAAAAATTAATATGAAACCGGTGCACACTAATTAGTGTGCACCCAATCAATATCACGTGAGTTCATGATATAGTGTATGTTAAAATGATATAGTGTATGTTAAAATGATATAGTGTATATGTTAAAATGATATAGTGTATGTTAAAATGATATAGTATATATTAAAATAATATAGTGTATGTTATAATGTATGTTAAAGTGATATAGTGTATGTTAAAGTGATATAGTGTATGTTATAATGATATAGTGTAGGTTAAAATGATACAGTGTATGTTAAAGTGATATAGTGTGTGTTAAAATGATATAGTGTATGTTACAATGATATAGTGTATGTTAAAATGATATAGTGTATGTTAAAGTGATATAGTGTATGTTAAAATGATATAGTGTGCGTTACAATGATATAGTGTATGTTAAAGTGATATAGTGTATATTGAAGTGATATAGGGTGTGTTATGGTCACGTGCATGGGACTGGTCCACACTATTTTTAGTGTGAACCGGGTCCACGCAAGTCAGATTGATAACTTAATCGTGTTCCGTGTTAGTATCACTCTCAATTTTTAAAAATTCTGAGATTGAGTCTCATCCCTTACAAAAAAAATAATAATTAACATCGATTCAAATCAAAGACTCTTGAATTCAATGGTATAGTTTTTTATCCGCTATATGGAATATCATAGTTCAAATTTTGGTGAAAGCAAAAATTTCAATGTCCGGGAAAGGATTGAGACTTGTTGAGCATGTGGATGAGTGGTCGTGGACAAGACCATCAGTACGAAGGAAATTCTTCTTACCACGAAATTTCGAAAAAGGAAACCCTAAAAAGTATTAACATCAATTCAATGGATAGATTAACTACATGAAATAAACAATTAAATATTTAGTTGTATTTTACTATGTTTAATCTATTTCACCTAGGTAGATGACCTAGTGAAGAAATTAAATTTATTGTTCATAGTTGTATAACATTATTTTGTATCATTTTTTTAAACGTGGCTACTTGACTGATTTATAGGATGTTAAATTGTCAATGTGAATACAATGGTCGAACAATGTGAGATAGCCGTACGAAGATTATTGTAGTCACGGTCGGGGCTAGAATTTTAGGGGCCCTGTGCGGATTCTTAAAAAGAGGCTTTAAAATCTCAATTTTTTTCCAAAAATGATTATTAACTAAACAAATTTTGTATATGTAGAAAATTCACAAAGATGATATATAATAAGAATATGAATAATTCATACATATTCTAAATTTCTAATAGTCATACATATTTACAAAAATTATATCGCAAAAGGAGTGTGTGAATGTTAGATAATTAAAAGATTAAAGGAATCAATTAATGAAGATTAAGAGAGATTTTTAAAAGATTGATAGTCGGATAGTTGTAAAGATTGTTTGGTTTTAATGGATGTGTTGAAATTTGAGATAGAGGGAGTGATAAATGAAGCATGAAAATATGGAAGAGGCTCGTAAAGTGGGAATTGGGAAGTAAATGCAAAAAATAAAAAAGTTCAAAGCACACAGCTGTACTGCATGGAAAGACTCACCGGTGCAAAATTTTAATTGTAGTTACACGGATCCGAACCCTTCACCTCATATAACTAAGGCCCAAAACACACCACTGCTCCATACACTTTTATTTGATTTATTATTGTTACAAACATTATAAGTACAGAGCTTTTGGGGGTCCTGTCAAACTGAGGCCCTGCGCGGTTGATCACTTCGCTCCTGCCAAACGCCGACCCTGATTGTAGCTAGATTGTTAGTCCTAGAAAACTATTCTAAATTTGGTCATTACTTAATTTATTGTAGATAGCTTGTTAATCCTAGAAAATTATTCTAAATTTGGTCATTACTTAATTTATTGTAGCTAGCTTGTTAGTCCTAGAAAACTATCCTAAATTTGGTCATTACTTAATCTATTAAATTATGTCACGAATTTAACAGTTTTTTTTTGAGGGGAAATTAGACCGGGATTTTATTGCAAATCTCACGAATTTAACAGTTAGAGTTAGTAAAGTTATTTATATAATTTAAACGTACTTTTATTTTTCTTTTACTATATATATTCGCTAAATAGAATGAAAAACATCACATCAATACCAATTTTATTCCTTCTATACTAAGAGAACGAGCTTAATACTAAAATTGTTTGCTTAAAGGACTTAATTTATATACTAAAACTTCATCATATTATTTATAGATTGCTTGTAACACTAACCACTATTTCAACCTCTAGCATGCCAAAC
This sequence comes from Beta vulgaris subsp. vulgaris, assembly GCF_026745355.1. Classification (NCBI taxonomy): domain Eukaryota; kingdom Viridiplantae; phylum Streptophyta; class Magnoliopsida; order Caryophyllales; family Amaranthaceae; genus Beta; species Beta vulgaris. Next base: position 6,816,968 of record NC_079207.1, on the reverse strand, counting down.
ACATAATTAGTGTTTTGACTTAGTCAAAACACTAAAAGCTACTCCAAAAACTGTCGCCGAACACGCCCTTATTAATGGACTCGTTTTTGAAACTTCGATCTCTACTGGAAGACTTAATTTTGATGGATTTCTTCATTTCTTGTAAAGGGAGCTATTTTTTTTGGGTAATGGGATCCATATTTCTAGATTGCAATACACCTCCCCCATTCTCATAATTATCAACTAGCGTGAGTTCGTCTAGACTTAGGGCCTGTTCTCTTCGGCATAAAACAGCTGAACTGAACTGAACTGAACTGAATTGAAATGAACTGAACTGGACTGAAATGAATAGTGATATGTGAGAGTAAAAGTATTGTCAAGAGCTGAACTGAACTGAACTGGTCTGACCTGATCCGAACTGATCCGAACTGAACTGAACTGAAAATAAGCTGGGGAGAACAGACCCTTATTGCCATTCTTTATCAAATCTATCTATATATATATATATTTAAAGTAGAATCCTTGAGGCCACGTGTCGCAAAGTTAGAGCTTTCACGCCCACGTGGCATGATGTGGCATGCTCCGTTGATCAGTATTTTTTCAAAGCTCAATGAGAGTGTCCACGTGTCACACGAATCAAAGAGTGTGAAATTCCCATAATCACGCATATCCCTTCCCTTAATCACGCATATAATTGATTACGTAATCTATATAATTGATGTCAATCACGGATTTTAATTGATAGGTAATTTATATAATTAAGGAAACGGTTATGTCAATCATGTAATTACTGTATTAATTGATACTAGGATCAATTTGAATGGCTGAATTATAGGAAAAATACATAAAGTTTCCCACATATAATACCTAATTGAGAATATTTGGTCAATCAATCTCTACGATGGCCTCAATCATGCGATAGATTGATACTAGAATGGATGAAAATTAGGAAACTTTATGGATCAAAATCAATTCCCTTCGAATTATAAGTTATAACTTGCACTATATATATTGAAGCTAATGTTAAGGAATTATGTTGGTTGATTTCATAAGCCACAATTAATAATTCTGAGAAAAAAAATCCACCAATCTCTAAAGGAAATGGTTTGGCGTACAATGTCTTTTGGCTGAATTGGATATGTATAGATTTAGTCGTTTTTGCTGCAGTGCTGCCCTACTTGGATCAACTGGAGTAGCTTTTTTTTTGCAGGGCACTAATGGCATTTGGAGTTTTGAGTATTCCATTAATTTTTATTTTATTTGAAGAAGTGAAAACCAAGGCTTTGTGGAGGAAGACTGCATGGAAAACTTATTTCAACCTAATTGTGTACACTTGACCCTGGAGGACTTAGGATAATAGTTAGGACTGTGGGAGCTTCTTTAGAGGCTTGGGGGTAATGACGGTGATGTGCAAATATTTAGCAAAATGTGGGTGCTAAAGTGCAAAATTCAGGATATAGGTGGCTGACTGATGGTTTACTAAATTACTGACTACTGAGTGGTTGTATTCAATTTCAATAAAATGAACTTATCTCTGGCTTATTTCATTCATCATTATTTATATATAGGTTGTGATGAGGCGTGCCCAGGATGTTGCGCAAGCAGTTGTTCGTACCCGTCCAGCCCTGTCCTCGTGGTCATGCATGGGAGCACGCCGCCGGAATGTGGCTCAAACAATAAATCCTAAAGAGAAGCATCTGGCTGAAGCCTCATTAATCACTACCATGAGTACATCATAAGTTCTTGTGACTGAAACAGCTTCTACAGACACTGAGATACATGATGATGAGTACAACTTTTTAAGTGAAGGTTTAGGACATGATAATGACACAGAGGAGGAGGAAGAGCAACTCCTAGCTGTCGATAAAGATATATATAACCACATCAACGATAGAGGTTGTGACTGAAGGTGAGCTGTGGTATCAGCTGGAGAAGGAGCTTAAAAAACAGGAGGAAGCTGAGGCTCAAGTGCAAGACGAAGAAATTGTTGCAGTTCATGCGATAACTTTTGTACTTTAACAAATGTGATAGCTTTTTGTACTTTTATTGCATCAAATCATCAGTATCATACTGTTAATTTTGCTAAACTATAAATGGTTCCACCATAAGAGTAATAATGAGTAATGGGAATGGTGATACACAAACACGTTTGACATTCTTTCAATGGATATAATTTGTATGCTGTCAATAATACCTATTATCTTTGCTATTATAATTATAATACACAAACAGGTAAATAAGTCAACTTTTTTAGCCAGTATTAATTATAAACCAAACCTCCTATGCATTTAAGGTTAGTGGAAGAGGATGAAACATTTCGTTTCTTTATATTGTGAAAGTCAATCTTACAAGTATATTGTACATTTCGTATATATCTAATCATATAATTTATCAAATTAATTATAACATAAATTTGGATTAAACATATTCATGAAATTTGATTCACATACTCCGTATAAAAAAAAAGGAAATTTGTATGCAAAAAAATATATAATTTGTTTGGATAACCAACAAAATAGTATCATGTGAACCTAAAATATTGCGTATATATGGATATATGAATAATGAATTAATTTTAACAGAAAAAAACATTTAGATAAGGCAATTATGCGTAGAATCATAATATTTTATATGAACATAATTAATTAGCTAGATCTTAACTTCTAAAGAAATTGGTAACAAGAATAAGGACTTGAATACTTATCTAAAAAAGATTTCGAAATTTGAAAATGTGAATATATAAGTTGTGTTTTGAAGGTGATATGGAGGTTTGAGAGAGAAACAGTGGATTATGGTGGATGATTTAGAAGGAGAAATAAAATTGAATATGAAGAGTTATATTTTGAACGAGATATCAAATTAACCTATTTTCAAGATCTTCTTTTTTTAGGGGGTTAGCATGTAAAAAATTGTGTACTATGTTAACTCTGTTTGATTGTTTTTTGTCAAAAGATAAAGAAATCTTACTTGAAACAAGACATAGTAGTATAAGAGTATTGTTTAAGTAGTGGTCTGTTTAGTTCACGTTATTCTAAGTATTTCAAGTAAAAAAATAACTTCATATGATATATATTTAAGGTGAGCTCTATTTAGATATGTAAGTTCGAATACTATAAAATAGATGCTATCAAATAGAACAAGTTAAATTAAGGTGAGATCAAATAATTCTAATAATACAAAATTGTTAAGGTTTAATAAATTTTAGTATATAGATTATTGCATGAAGGTGAAGTATAATATAAAGAACATAAAAGAAATTGTATATCGTATACTATAAAGAGCATTAACAATTTAATGGAAGAAATCTGTCCCTTGATTTAGTACGCTTATTATACTCTAAAGAACATAAAAGTTCCTTCAATGTTGAAGGACTTTTTACGATGATATAACAAAAAAAAAGATAAAACAACTTTTATTTATCTAATCGACGCGTAAAACATTAGCCACTTCAATTTCCAACCAGAAGTCTTGCTCACAAATACACGTTATGTTAGTGTCAACACATTGCTTAATTTTATAACCATTAAAAATTGTAGTCGCTTTTAACTTTCAACCTATTTCCAGCAGTGGACATGAATAAATAGTATTCATCAAAATCGATTATTATTTTTATAAGAACGCTTTTGCATCATAAACCAATAACACTTATTGATAGTGAGATTTGATCTGTGATTATATATCTTTCGAAGGCTGAAGATTGAATGTATAAATCAAATTCTGTTATTAATTTATTTTTGCCATGTAAAGAAGATAAGAGAACTTGGATATTTTCAATATTTTTAATTGAAAAGGAGTACTAATGAGCTTTCACGTTTCTATAATGCATATATGCTTATGTTTTCACTTTTTTATATATAGTGTAGACTAAGCTACCAATGTACTTGGTATTTGTAACTCAAGTATAGTCATTATTACAAGAGAGGGTATGTCCATTTTGCAAGGACGATTACAAATTTAACAAGAAATTTACAAGGATTACTATAGAACAAAGAGAGTATTACAAATTAATTTACTTTATTTTCAACATAAAAACATTCATGACTAGAAAATAAAAATAGAAACAAAAAATATGTTACATATATGAAAAGAAAACAATAAAAAATTTTAACGCTTTTAGAATATTTATGGTCACAAATAGTGTTGAATTTATTCATTAGATTTTTCAGTACAACGTTAAACATTAGAATAGTTATAAAATATTAAGGTATAGAAAGCAACACGTTTGCTGCTTTCTAACAAACATAAGTAATGAAAAATAATAAAATAATAATTAAAATCTACAACAAGATAACATAATTTATAAAAAAGGAAAAATCGCAAAATGCAAGATGATTAGAAACCTGATGAAAAGTAAAAAGTTGTTTTTAATAGAACGGTTTTCCCCACAATAAAAAATGTAAATCGTATTATGAGACAAAAAAAAAAAAGTGATAGTATATATTACTCTAGAGCAAAGGGTATTAAAAATTAATTTAAATTAATTTTCAATGTAACATACAATGATACAAGACTATATAACAAATGTATATAACGAAAATAATATGATGAGACTTTTGGGACAGGTCACTGCAAATTCTTATTTTTATGTTGTAACTTCTTTGAATTGTACGTTTTTTTTTATAAGGAAAGAAAGCTTAGGAAAACCCTTCAATCAGGGGCCAACTTAAAACATCCTTGCGGACGAAAAGAGAAAAATCAATATCATAAGGAGGATAATTATAGACGAGATCCGAGTGAGAGTGTCCATGATGCGCCATAAGGTCCGCTGTCTACTCATAATTTTGAAAATCGTGATTTTTGGTTGAAATGGATGTTAATAATGACTATTGAAATTTATTAAATTTGTACGCAACCATTAAATAAAGTATGCATTAAATTTTTTTTTTTGAATTATAATATCTCTATATCTAAAAAAAATCCTTGAAGCCACATGGTATGAAGTTAGAGAATTTTTCAATGAAGCTAAAAAATTGAGTCATCAAACAAAATGGTAGATATCACTTGGTGAAGGAACACAAAAGATTATGAAGATAATTTTAGTCAAAAAAACAAAAAAGATCAAAGGAAAGTTCAGTTGACAACATCATAATATTATGGTTCAGATTTAAGGAATTCTTTAGATCTCAATGGAAAGAAAAATAGGTAACTATTTGATAACTTAAATAAAGTTTGTAGATGATTAAGAGATTTCATTTATGCAATTATGATATATTAACGAAGGAAGAAAGTTAGGAAACTCTTTATATCTCAATAAATATATGTTAAGATTATAACATAATTAAAATTAGTTTCATCATAAGTGGAGCATAATCACCTAGAACTAATGCATAACCAAGATCGAACTAGATCTATTCTATCACATGAAATTTTCAAATGTAAAGAAATGGGTTGGTTATTTTATTGAAACACTTATCGAATCGTTTAATCATACTATAAGTTTAAATATTGACAAATCCAAACTTGGCGTGTTAAATTTCTTTAACACCTATATCAAACAATACATGATTTTTATAGTGGAATTAAATAAATGTCTATAATACCCTTTGTTCTAGAGATAGGCGATAGGTGAATGTCAAGTATAAATTGAAGTCAATATTTTTGTTCAATTTGAAGTTAATTGTATGATTAGTGGGGTGACTATGGGAATAAAATTAAATGGATGAGGGTGGTTTATATTTAAGGTTGGTTTACATTGAGTAGGCAAAACAATATGAAAAATAGTATATGCTAAATTCTGATTTTACTAAGTTGCATAATAGAGGTGTGGTTTAATTTAGTGTGCATTTAGGTCGAATATGACCACTTTCTATTAGTAAGTTATGATAATTATGGTAATCATAATTCTTTATGTTATTCGCTTATAATTCTTTAAAGAAAAATCATAATTTTGTTTAGTAAAATTAATGACTTTAAAATAACATGGATTATATAAATAATGACATCAACGTGATGTATTTATCTCATGCCGTTTGAGTTTTTTTTATTGCACGGGGTATCTCATCCCGTGCATTTTTATTAAACGTAAATTATGAATTATTTAATTTTCTACAAAAACAAATCATTTTTCTACAATGGGTAGCGTATTTCTTCTACTAAATTTGGTTAATTGTGGTACATGGATAATCGAACATTCATCTTCGAGGTCATAGACATGTTCAAGCTAAGGGGCTCCAAATAAAAGGAGACTACACTACTAAAATGAGAATAAAAAAAGATGAAAAAATAACCAATCAGGCGGTGACAAGGACACGGGGTGGCTGAAGGAGCCAGCAACAAGAAAAAACCAATCACGTTACTTTTTTAGATGGGGAAAGGGAAATTATCCTGTATCAACTATATATAGTAGAAATATATTTGGTATTTTCTAGAGAATTATTTAAAGGGGCCTGAGTATGTCAAGGAAAGGGAGTAATATGGATTTATACCCCGTATGACACTCATTATGTCAAATGGAACAAAATTTCCCTTGAATTGTGTTTTGCAATGACTATACATAAAAGTCAAAGATATCCCTATCACATATGGGTTTGTATCTTCAAGTTCGGTTTTCAACCATAGCCAATTTCATGTGGTCATTTCTAAAGTCACGGGTACAAAGTGTATAATAATACTGATTTGTGAGAAAGAACATGATATGTCTAATATTACAGCTAATGACATATATAAATAAGTCTTCTCCAACCTAAGAGTGTCATGTATTTACAAAAAAACTTCATAATTAACATAAAGGAACATTTTTTGTTCTTTCTGTGTAAAGTGCATCAAAAATGCTTTGTTTTTGGTTAAATATGTATTGGATTATTCTGTATTTCAATACGTCATTCAAAGTTTATTAATTTAATATGGTATAGAGGTTAAACTCATTTGAGTTTCGAGCAGTACATAAGCTTATATTAAATCGAGTAGACGTAGAGAATCTTTTATATGTTTTACTGTAGTTGGTATATAAACACGCTTATTAAACAAAAAAGTTCCCGTGCATTTTTGCACGGGTCCAAAAGCTAGTATCTATATATATATAAAACAAGGTTCATTTTGCTTACGTGTCAAGCCAGCATTATTCAATGTTCACTTCGCCTACGTGTCATGCTACTACTACATCTGCCACGTGTCATCGCCAAATTCGACACTCTATTAATTATATAACGTGTTCACATCCAAAAAATCTGATATCACATGGCGTGATAATTTCCTTCCAAAAAAAACTACCTTGAAATAAAACAATGATATTAGTGTGGGAAGTTTTAAACAAATTGCCTAAATTATAGCTACCGGTCAAATATAATTAAATGTTTTTTATTTAAAATTCAAAATTCACCCACCAAGAATTGTTATTATAGTTGCGGGAAAATAAAGGTAAAAAATGTTATTATATAAGATGTTCATGTAATCACACCCTAATATAAACTGATTGTCCAAAAAATAAAAATGTTCATTTATCCATATTTCAATCTCAATTATAAATTCCTAAATGACAGTTATACTACTAATATATTAAATTAATTTTCACTAACTGTTAAAACTTACAATTTTGATTTTTTCAATATATTTCTCACTCACTAACTGTAATAAATCTAATCCTTTCCCAAAACCAACTCAAGTTATAATTTCGGAATGTTCTTTTCTCTCTAATTTTCTTTTTGGACGAAAAACTGATTTACAAAAAAAAAATTTGATTTTGAAAATTTGATTTTTTAAAAGATAAAAATCTGATTTAATAAATAAAAACATGTTTCACAAAAAAAAAAATCTGATTTATTATAATTTTACTTATTTTTCAGAATTTTATATTTTAAAATCTTATTATTACAAAAAAAAATTAATCTTATTAAGTAATGAGATGATTTATGTATTGTATTGTAGTGACCATTAAAGAATTGATATCGGTATTATATAGGACCCATAATCGATTGTGTTTTTTTTAGAATAATATTAAAAAAAACCGATTTGCTTGAATAAAATAATGGGATTATTGCCTCATCATGGTCTACATAGTGTATAAATTGATTTGCTTGAAAAAATCGATTTGCTTGCATAGATTATTGCTTCATCATCATATTCTTTTCTAAAGTAAATATTCTAATTAAATAAAGTAATATTATATAAAACCGATTTGCTTGAATTGATGGCCGAAGTGATATTCTTTCCTAAAGTAATATCATCATATTCTTTCCTAAAGTAATATTATTGTCCTTACATTAAAATTACCATGTGGTAAAGCAAAGCAATAGGTTCAAATGAAGATGACACGTGGCAAAAGCAAAGAGGTGACCGGAAAAATTAGGATGAAGGAGAGCAGAGGAAGCTTCATGTCTTGCCACGTAGGCTGAAGTTTTCTCTCTAATTTTCTTTTCTCTCTAATTAAAACTTAGAATATATTTTTAAAGGCCGTTCTAATAAAATAAGAACAATCATACTACTAATTATAGATAATTCACAAGTCATAATATTGCAGCATAAGGGTCGTAAGCCAGTTTTAAACTATTCTCATTACAAGATTCTAAATTTTTTAATCACAAGGCCATAATAAATATTTCAACCTAAAATTACGAGATACACCTCTTTCACGAGTATGTTGGAATGTAAATATAGAAGTTTGAAATTGTTCTACAATACAATTCTAAAAATCGAAAAGAATATGGAAAAGAACAGGCCGGTCATATGGTGATTAAGAAATAAAAGGCAAATCAAGACAAAAATATGCCATATTTGTATAATTTTCTTGAGTGATTGTCTATTTAAATTAACTTTTTCACTTAGAAATTTAGAGATAACCCCATTCATTTTGATGAAAATCATGCTATATAAAACTTTGAGATTGTTTTTTAATACAATTTGGATAATCATATCATAAAAAAAATAAAAATTTGTAATAAGATAGTTTAATAGAGAGAGGAGTTGAGCGGGACGTAGAAAGCAAGGAGTGAAAGTTGTTGCATGATCGAGTGACAGTAGTGCTGCGTATTGTATTTTTATATGAGCCTCTGTATAAAACGATAGGAGAACAAAAGCTTCTTCATTCAACTTATTTTGTTTTAAGAAAGTTTTTTTTACTAAGCAAGTAATTATATTAATTAGAGCAAACAGTTACAACCTAAAACCAACTAAGAGAAAGCAAACCTTTGCTTAGCAAAAAAAAAAAAAAGTTGGTTGGTCACATGTTTTATCATGACATTAGCTACATCAATCACTAAACATACGGGTCATGAGCCGGTTTTAAAATTTATTTTTAATACACAATATGATTATGAAAACTTGAAATCAATCAGCTACTATTCAAACATGATTTTAGGAGAAACATCCTAAAATCTTAAATTTATAAACAAAGTATTCCCCCATAATTTAATGTGTTTTTTTGTTTCATTTACGTAATTATAAATGTATATATCAGGATCACAATATTTTTAAAGTTTAACATGTTATAACAAAGGAGTGAAAGTTGTTGCATGATTGAGTGACAGTAGTGCTGCGTATTGTGCTTTTTATATGAGCCTCTGTATAAAGCGATAGGTAGAACAAAAGCTTCTTCATTCAACTTATTTTGTTTTAAGAAAGTTTTTTTTTACTAAGCAAGTAATTATATTAATTAGAGCAAACAGTTACAACCTAAAACCAACTAAGAGAAAGCAAACCTTTGCTTAGCAAAAAAAAAAAAAAAAGTTGGTTGGTCACATGTTTTATCATGATATTAGCTACATCAATCACTAAACATACGGGTCATAAGCCGGTTTTAAAATTTATTTTTAATACACAATATGATTATGAAAACTTGAAATCAATCAGCTACTATTCAAATCATGATTTTAGGAGAAACATCCTAAAATCTTAAATTTATAAACAAAGTATTCCCCCACAGTTTAATGTGTTTTTTTTGTTTCATTTACGTAATTATAAATGTATATATCACGATCACAATATTTTTAAAGTTTAAAATGTTATAACAAAGGATTTTTATGTATATTAAATATAATTTTACATTTTATATTCTTTTGATCTTAAATACATGAATTCTAAATAATCACGGATTCAATATATTTCAAATTAAAACAACTACTTAATATACAAAATAATGTTGTCGTACGTTATATACAGCTCCAAACCATTTCTACATAAAACCTCCCGTGCATTTTTGCACGGGTGGAAAGCTAGTATATATATAAAACAAGGTCCAATTGGCTTATGTGTCAAGCTAATGCTCATTTTGCCACATGTCATCACTATACTTATTCTTATTCTTTTAGTGCCACGTGTACAATGGATCAATTACAATCTTATAAATTTGGTAAGTTTAACTCAACAAATGGAATTGCTTTACAATCATATTATTTACGGCACAGTTGCTAACTAATAGTAAACAATATTAATATTGATAAAACTTACCATTTTACATTACCATTTGTGTAACTTATCAAAAAAATAAATGTTATTATATAAGATCATGTAATCACACCCTAATATAAACTGATTTTCTTCCACTTCTTTCTTTACATGAAAAATAAAAAAAAAAATCAAATGAATCTCAAATAAAAAAAATAAAACTACCATATTAGCACAAAAAAAAATGGCGTTACCGTAAACAAAAACAAAAAAGATGAAGTTTACTACAAAAAATTTAAATTCATAAAACCCTAAATATTTAACAATGGAACAAACTTATATTGTCTATTTATTTTTTACTAACTTTAAAATTATTGTGTCACTCACCGGTAGAAATCATCCTTATTTAAATAATCTTAATTCTAAATTTTTTTATTTGATGGGTAATATTTAAATTCCTAATTGACAGTTATACTACTAATATATTGAATTAATTTTCACTAACTGTTAAAACTTAGAATCTTAATTTTTTCAATAAATTTCTCACTCACTAACTGTAATAAATTACAAAATTTTCAATACATTGGCATATTGACTATTTCATTCCAACCTTAGCTTATATTATTGATTTTTCTCACTCACTATTATCAATTTTAAGAATTATATGACTCATTTTAGTATTATATATATATATATATATATATATATATATGCTAAAAACTACATGAAAACATAAAATCAGTTCAATTTCATCATAATTAGTCAAAATAAAATAAAAAATTAAATGAACTTACCAAATAATTTCAACCTATATTGACCCATTTAGAAAATTTCTTCAAACTCCATATCAATCCAACTCCATATATTCCCTTCAAAAAAAAAAAAAAAATCCAACTCCATATATTTGCGGTTTTGCATGCGGTCTTTAAATCTTCTTCACTTTGTAGATCGAATGATTCTACACCTTGTTTGTATCAAGGAATTATAATAACCATGCTTCAAATGCAAAGAACATGGAGATCAAAGGCTTAATTTCTTCATAAAACCCACATGCATGAGTTTTATATTTGTTGTTGATGCAAAAATCGATGACTTGGAGAAATTTTGATGGATAATTTGTAGCTTTAAAGTATAAAAAAAATGTAGCTAAGAGAGATTTGCTAAAAAAACGTAGATAAGTTGTATGCAATAATCGGTAATAAGATAGGTTTGGTTGTAATAAGTTTTAGAATCATCTAGGCGTGGGTTGTAATAAGATAGAGATTGTATGTAGAGAGAGATTTAGAATCAATTTATGGAGAAGATGATGTATGTAGTTGTAATAAGAGAGATTGTATGATATTTTTTATTAAGTTAGAACACATAGTGGACTTGGAGCATTATTTTATAACCAAGGGCCAAATTGTTTGAAGCATCATTATAGTAAAGTGGTATGCTCATTTATGGAGAATACAAAATTTGAGCCATTTTGATTGTGTCCAAATATAAGAAAAATAACTTTTACAATCAAAGTTAATCTTTAAATAAACACTATTTTACTAGCTTCCATTTCACTCTTTTTCACTAAAGGAAAGAACTTACCACTTCATATATTCAAATGTGTAAAAAAATTATATATATGGACTTGGCCCACACTAAAATCGTATGGATCTATGCTAATTCATGTTATTTATTAAAAAAAAATCACTATTTAAAAAATAGATATAATATCTGAGTAAATATATATTGTAAAGTTTGATGACGTGGAAAAAAAACTGCAAACTTTGCGCTAGCAGACATTGAAGCTAAGCTACAAAGTAATGGCAGCACATTACGTAAATTCAGCGAAATGCCATATCCTAATGATCTGATCATAGAAGACGGGCAAAACAAAATGATAATGGACGAGCTTTCCTATGACCGAGGGAAGTTAAAAGAGGAGTTCCAGCGACTGTTTCAAGGATTAACAACTGAGCAACGTGGAATTTACAATGAAATTATGTCAGCTGTATCACGAGGAAAAGGAGGGGTGTTCTTTGTATATGGATACGGAGGAACAGGTAAGACGTATCTTTGGAGATTGTTGTGTGCCTCATTAAGGCGTAAAGGAGATACCGTTTTGCCAGTCGCATCAAGCGGAATAGCTTCTTTATTGCTTCTGCGCGCGAGGAAGAACTACTCATTCTAGGTTTGGACTCCCGTTAATAATGTTGCTGAGAACTCAACATGTGTTGGCATTAAGCCAGGCTCGGACTTAACCGGACTCCTTATGAAGACAAAGTTAATCATATGGGATGAAGCTCCCATGATGCATAAATACTGCTTTGAAGCTCTAGATAGGAGTTTAAAGGATGTTATGCAGTTTGTGAATCCTGCAAATCAAGATATCACATTTGGTGGCAAGGTTGTAGTTTTTGCTGGTGATTTAAGAAAAATTTACCCGTGGTGCCTAAAGGAAGCAGACAAGACATTGTCTTCTCAGCAATAAATAGTTCTTACTTATGGGACTTTTGCCGAGTACTTAGGCTGACAAAGAACATGCGCCTCACAACAGGTTCAAGTAATTAAAATGTTGATGAAATTTAAGAATTTCATAATGGATACTCAATGTTGGAGATGGCTAAGTTGGAGGGCCAAATGATGGTGAGGCCGATATTGAAATACCCCATGAAATGTTGGTAGATGGGGGACATGACCCTTTGCGACAATAGTAGAAAGCACATATCCTGACATAGCGGATCACATTTGGGAACCAAGTTATTTTCAAGAAAGAGCTATTCTTGCTCCAACCAATGAAATTGCTGAGACGGTTAAATGCCAGGTGAAGAAAGAACTTACTTGAGTTCAGATGCAATTTCAGTGGAGGAAGGAAATTTTGGAATTCATGAGATGTATTCAACAGAGTTCCTAAATACAATTAAATGCGGAGGATTACCAAACCATAGTATATGACTGAAGGTTGGAGCACCAGTGATGCTCCTAAGGAATATTGATCAAAGTTCTGGGCTATGTAATGGCACAAGATTGGTCGTTAAACACTTAGGCGATCACATTATAGAGGCTATTGTGGTATCTGGTAGTAATTTGGACAATAACGTCTTCATTCCACGAATGACGCTGACTTCGTCAGACTCAACGAAATTTCCCATCAAGTTCCAACAGAGACAATTCCCTTTGGTTGTGTGCTTAATGACAACCAATAAAAGTCAAGGACAATCACTTTCGCATGTTGGCCTATATCTTCCTCGGTCTGTTTTCAGCTACAGACAATTTTATGTGGCCGTATCAAGAGTTACTAGCAAGAAAGGTTTGAAAATTTTAATAGTTGATAAAGAACGTGGAACATCAAATGTTACCACGAACGTAGTGTACAAAGAAGTATTTCAGAATGTTGGTTAAATACTCTTATTATTAATGTTACTCAATAATTAATTTTTATTTTCATCCACTTTGTTGACGTGTATTTTTTTTACCTCAGATTTTCATGATTTATATTGCATGCGAACTTTAAGTGCTTCAAAATATGTTGCAACAATATTTACAGATATTACATTTGATGTACACAATTATCTCAAAAAATAAACTTCCCGTGCATTTTTGCACGGGTTAAAAGCTAGTTTTATGTATATAGTTCTATCATGCATCATCTCTCTCTCTATGTAAAAATATGCATTATTATATTTTGTTCTTAATAATATATGGACTGGACTAGTTGATAACTTTTCCTTTTTAGTTTATTCGTAACAGATTACATCATTTTATACTTTAATGACATGGTTGTCACTATCTTTTCCTACCAAACACACACACAAAAAAACTACCTATATAACACAACATAATTATTTTTAAGAAGTAAAAAAAAGAAACGGGGTAAATAATTTGGGATGGAGGATATATATGTGTCTATGTGTGTATGCGTATGTGTCCGTGTACGTGTGCTTGTGCATTGGTGTAGGTTTATCTCTTGATGTAGGTTTCCTCATATTGGTCATCGGTGAAGTGAACCTAGGATAATTGTTAGGTTAGAAATTCTTAGGAATATATATACACGCGTAAGTTCTTTATTTTTTAGCAATAAGATTTCTCAATATTTTGCTTTTTTTAGATTGTTTTCTTTGCTTTTTGTATCAAATCGATTGATACTTTTATCATGGCATTAGAGCTTTTGATTAGCGAAGTTCTATTAATTTTCTTTGTATTTTTTGAGAGAAATCGAATCTTTCTAAAGCTTAAAATCTCAAGAACGTCAATCTAACACAAATTTTCATCAAAAGCTAAAAATCAAACTTAAAACATTTAACAAAAAACCAAAACAGCATGTTATGAAACTAATTTTCACTTAACACCAAATAAGAAAACACTACTTGTTTCATACTAAACTAGAAAACCTTCCCTAGTAACTAGTATCACAATATTCGCCGAGTAAATATCAATACGATGAAACCTAAAAAACCTTAAAAGCTCTCTTTATATTACTTCCTCTGTTTCTGTTTAGTTGTGACACTTTTAAAATCACGAACTCCTATGCAATTTTTGGAGAGGAGAGAGATATAGAAAGAAAAAAAAGATCACATGCGATAGAAGAGAGATAGAGAGAAAATATTACCCAAAATAAAAGCATCACAACTAAACCGAAACTTCATAAAATAAAAAAGTGTCACAACTAAATTGAAACGAAGAAAAAGTAAGTTAAATCGAGTCAATAATTTCTCTGACAACTCCGAAAACCAGGGGCGAAGCTATGTTGGGGCCTAAGAGGGCCATGCCCCCTGCAGCCTTAATATAGCTTTGAAGAAAATCAATGGTTAGATCTTGTTTTATAGGTAAATTGATCTCCATCAACAACCATGTTTAAAATTTTCTATTAGACTGACCTTCCTCCATAACCTACCTCGCCCCTCTCGAAAATGATAGAAGAGAGAAACGTTTTATCTGATGCGTACATATTCTCTCCACCATTGTAGTAAAAACAAATGCTCTACTCTACCTAAATCTCCCGAATCAATTCACTATCAACATATAGAAAAAGTCACAGCTACGACATTACGTGTAGCTTTTGAGTAGTACTAATAAGTAACGAGCACCAAAATACTCCTTTACTTTAATCTTTTGTTGCCTCTATCTCTACATTAACAAACACAACACAACACAAACACAAACGACATGCGATGATGGGGTGATGATGAGCGCCTCTTACTCAAAATCTTGTTGACTCCCTCCTTCTACCTTTCCCCTTATTTTTGCAACTCATCATCATCTCTCACTTCATCTCTTTCTTTCTCTCTCTCTTTTTTTTCTCTCTCCTCCATTTTTGTTCCGCCATTAAAGGCAAGCTATGGCAGCTTATCGGATTGCTGTACCGCTTCCGTTTATGTTAGCGGAGGCTGAAACTGGAACTACAAATACTACGAATTCTGCTGTTGTTGCTGCTTTGGTTGAAGAAGAATCAAATCCTACTGATGCTGTTATCTTCTTTGGTGTTAGTCTTATTTTAGGTATTGCTTGTCGCCATTTTCTTCGAGGTACTCGCATTCCTTACACTGTTGCTTTGCTCGTCATCGGCATTGGCCTTGGATCGTTAGGTATGTTTTATGCAATTGCTTTTTTTTCGATCATTTTGGTATCAATTTTGCTGGATTTTCGCTGTTTTTTTGAATCAAAGATCAATCATACTGGTTATACAGTTTGATAACTAGTGGAGCTTTTTTTTTTTTTTTTTTTATGAGAAGTTGTTTAATGCGTGAATTTTGTAGTAAGTGTTTTTGATTTACTGAAATTTTCGTTGAATTTATGTTAGTTTCTGGATTGTGATTTCTATTTTTGAAAGATCAATCATGCTGGTTATACAGTTTGATGAGTAGTGGAGTTGTTTTTTCTGATGAGTTGTAGTCACTAAGCAGTTGTTTAATGCGTGAATTTTGTAGTAAGTGATTTTGATTTCGGATGAAATTGGTATTATTTTACTAAATTTTTCGTTGAATTTTTGTTAGTTTCTGGATTGTGATTTCTATTTTTGAAAGATCAATCACACTGGTTATAACTTATACAGTTTGATAGATAGTCGAGTTGATTTTTTTTTTTTTTGAGGAGAAATAGTCGAGTTGATTGATTATTCAGCAATTACTTAATGTGTGAATTTTGTAACAAGTAATTTCGTTTTCGGATACAATTGGATTTAATTTACTGAATTTTTCGTTAAATTGTTGACAGTTTCTGGATTGTGATTTAAATTTTTTTAAAGATCGATTATACTAGTTTTACAGTTTGATAAAATAGTGGAGTTGTATTATTTGTTGATGGAGTGAACTCACTCAGCGGTTGCTTAATGCATGAATTTGGTAATAAGCGATTTCGTTTCCGGATACAATTGGTTTAATTGACTGAAATTTTTCGTTGAATTTCGTCAGTTTCTGGATTGTGATTTTTTTGATTGGTTATAAGCAGGTTTAATTAGTTTGATTGAGTGATTGATTAATAGTGGTGGAAATTTATGTATGCTTTTCGATGGAGTTGGTCTATCTTGGTAGTTGTTTTATGCGTGAATTTTGTGATTCACGACTTTCATGGTTTACTTGTTTTGATGTGGTTAAGCTCTTTAGACAGCTGTTTGATTCGTGAAGTGTGCAATTTCTTATTGAATTCTTCGTGGAGTACTTAATCGTGTTATAGTGTATAAAGAAATTTAAGTGATCAAATTTGCTCCTAGTTGAATTTGGCGATCTGATTAAGATTGTTGCTTGATGATGCTTCATTGTCCTTATATGCACAAGGAAAGCTATCTATAAGCGAGCACACCGAAACAGGTGAATTAAAGGATAACTTAATTGCTTTTGCGGCTACATTCGAAAAAAAATGATAGGAAAAAGGGGCTGTATCTGCCAGAGTGGACACAGATGGTTTGAACTAAAGGTCAATACATGTCTGGGCTTGTTGATAGAGTATGATTGAAAGGCTGGAGTTGGACTCCATCATGCTAATACTAAAATTCTTAGTTGTAGGAAGCCAATTTGTAGTTTCGGCTGGAAATTGATGGGGTAACATCGTTGGAGGAAACGAAAATAGTAGATCACAACAAGATTATAAACTTCTAAAGGGGTGCTTAGGATTTATATGTTTAAAGGTAAATTAGAAAATTTGGGGATACTTTAGAGCATTATTGGGCCATCAATTTGTTGATTGGTAATGTAGGTTAAATAATATTACCTCCATCCTATAATTTTCTTCCCAAAGCGAATGCTCATGGTCTCCCATGCACCACTTTGACATTACTAAATCCAATTAAGTATTAGTGTAAAAAAATGAAAAGTTTATAAATGGAAACTACAAATTAAGAAGTATTACTGTATTAGTGCAAATAATGATCACACTTCCACAATTATATGCAAATAATCTTACTCCAATCCAAGGAAATCACGTCTAGGCTAGTATTTATTAGCATGGAAACTGATACGTTTCATGAATGGGAAAACCCTAAGTTCTAGCCATTTTCGAGATTTATTAGCATGGAAACGACTAAGGAAAAGTTCGAAAAGGTCCTAAAATTGTACGATTATATACCATTAGAGAGTGCTTGAAATATGCTTTGAAATAAGATTCATTTATCGTATAATACAACCTACCAAATATATTTTGTTCTTTTCTTAAAGAGTAAAAGATATACTTCTTCCATTTCTATATACATGCAACATTTGCATAGTAACCACTATTCATCTACCAACCTTATCCCATATTCTCTACAAATGTATAAGATAATTATAGTTAAGTGTGATCTTATTTGATTCGTCTTAATGCATACTTTCATACTATAACTTTTACTTATATATAATTTCAGTTATTAAAGAAAAAAGTAGTGGATTGCATAGCGTGTGCCATGTAGGCAGAAAATGTTGTATGTATTTAGAAATGGAGGAAGTATGTAACCAGATTAGTAATAATTCCTCTGTTACAAAATACTCGACACTTGTCTCGGCATGCTTGCCAATGCATATTTTTAACTATTAATAACTCTACCCTATGAGTAAAAATTATAAAATTGACATTTCAATAGTTTATGTTGAGACGAGTCTAACTAAATCCCATGTGACTATATTTTTCCTTACATAAAATTCACAAAACACGGTCAAAGGAGGGTGGGAATAGTGAAAAAGTTAAACCGTGTGAAGGATTTTAATATGGAGGAAGTATATTATTATGAAATTTAATATGAATTACATTTAGAATTGAAGTACAGTATTTTTGATAAAAGTTCATCTGTGTAGTTCATTTCTTAGCCCGTACGTTGCACGGGTTAAAGAACTACTCCCTCCGTTTCATTTTAATTGTTACACTTTGATATATTATACTATTCACAAATTTCACTTTGACCATCATTTGTGATTTATACGCGGATGAAAATATAGTCATGTGGGATCTTGTTAGATTCATCATAACATGTATTTTTATTAATATGTACTTTTTATAATTTTTACAAATACAAAACTAAAGATATATGTCCTCAAAGTTTTGCATTGGCATACGTGAAAAGTGTAAGTGTGTAGTTTAAAATGAAACGGAGGTAGTAGTTATCAAAAGATCCAAGTATGTTTTGTTGGGAGTTTTGGAAACAAATTGTGTATCTACAATTCTAAAATTCCACTGTTTCTTTGTCTCTTACCATGGAGTAAATTTCTGTTTTGTTTTTGTTTTTAGAATGCTGATAACAATCCTATCATGAATCATTTCCTTCTCTAGAAACTCATCGAAACAATCTAAATAGTTTTGTTTTTCCTTTTCACTATAGTGTTTACATCCCCAAATTTAAAATCTTGCGCAATCATGCGTCTTCATGTGCAAGTGTTTGGTGTGTGCATGCATCTTTGTGCATGTCTGTCTGTCTCTCTCTTTCTCACTGCATGTGTGCATTTATGTGTGTCTGTGTTTTCCCTAGAAAGGTGTTGGAAACTATTTTAGCTCAATAATGAACAGTGTACACCTTGTAAGTGTTTTAGATGATTGGTTTAGCGTCAAATCTTGCACTGTCCTCTTTCTGTTCTCTTCATGATGTATCATTGGTAGTTGTGTATGAATTATAATGTGGTGGCTAAAATTGTAGACAGTGATTGCATGTGGTGCTGCTTCTAGCAATTTGTACTAGTTCTCATGATTTTTGTAAGTGTCTAACAAAGCTGTGTATATCTCCAAGTTTAATGCTGTAAGTTTTGCAGAATATGGTACAAAACATGGCGTCGGAAGGTTTGGGGATGGTATTCGCATTTGTAAGTCCTTCCGTTGTTCATTTAATCATTTGCCTTAGGAAATCTTGGTTAATTTATAGTTAATGTTTCTTTTTTCTTCTTTTTCTTTCTTTTTTCCTGATGTGGACGTTGCTATGTCACAGGGGAAAATATTGATCCAGATCTCCTATTGGCTGTATTTCTCCCTGCCCTTCTGTTTGAAAGTTCCTTTTCAATGGAAGTTCACCAAATAAAGGTTCTTATCCACTTTTTTCCGGTTTATGTCAATTAAGTATTTCTAAATTTGCATGTCTTGTGTTTTGTGGCCTGAGTATAAACTATTCCTTTGTGCCCTTTTACAGTTAGACTAAATGGTCATATAATAGATTAATAGGAAGCTGTTTTTGTGGTATATAATCTGAATTGTGGTAGCTATGAACTTTAGTTGATGAAACATGTTGGTGCTTCTTTTTTATTTGTGAGTCTGCGACAGTAAGCTACACTGTGAACATATTATAGTGAACTCTTTATTAGTTTAATTTTCAGGTTGAGATTGTTTCGTTCAGTAACTTAGTATATGGAAGTGGATTAGTTTAACTTGGGTATCTACTATCTATATTTTATATGTTGTTGAAGATCTTGGATGTTTGATGTTGGTCACAAAAAATTTGATGTATAGTTGATTGCCTAATTGACATTAGACGTCTGTCTTTCTTTCTTTATTTAATGTACAATTATGTCTGTCTGTCTAGAAAACACACACACACACACACACACACACACACAGACACACACACAGACACAGACAAACACACACACACACAAATTGGTAGATGCTCTGTGCGCACCCGTATACATGCGGACATACAATTGCTACCTATAATCTTTTTTTGTTGGTCTGTGTCAGTATACTTGTTGTGTTATTGGTCTCCTTTCTTTTGTCATTTGCACGGGAAAAAAGCACTTGAAGCACCTTTTCAAGTTGCAACCATTTGTATCATTTAAGAGCAATAGGATCTCGTTTGCGTACTCGAATAGTTCAGTTTCTAAATAGGCTTAAATTCTTTTGCAATCTTTCTGTTTTCCTTTAATTTCTGATATTTGTCATTTCTCTTTTGGTTCTCTATTTCTGTTTCTAAGGAATTCATTTATGATTTCATTTGGATTCTAAAATTTACAATCCTTTGTTGTGCTTGATAATTTTTTTTTTGGAAATTCTCGGAGTGCAAGTGCTTTAAACAGTTCCACATTTTCTGTGCAGAGGTGTATAGCACAAATGGTTTTACTTGCTGGGCCAGGTGTTCTGATTTCAACTTTTACTCTTGGAGCAGCATTGAAGGTAGGATGTTATTATTGGGGACTCATTCATTTTTTTATGTCTTTTTGGACGGAAGATCCTTGAGAGGAGAGGCGCCTGCTTATTTTGACCTTAAGCTGGGTGTACACAGTAGTTGACATGTACGAATGTCATTTATGAAGCACTGTCGCAATGTTGCACATTGTGATAGCTCTTGTTGTTTAGTTGTTGGTGTCTTATCATATAACAAGTTTGCAATACATACATATAGAGAGAGTCAAGATCTGGTGAGAAAGAGTCTTAGCGGGAGGAGGAGTTAGAGTCACAACAGAACTCTAATTTTATTTTTCATTTACTTTGCCTCGCTTGAGGTTAGTCATTAGTGTCACAGTACTTCTTAGAGTCACAACACTTCTCATTTCTCACATGGAAGAGCCACACTATCAAGGATTAGAGAAATGAGAAAACGAATCATAAGCCGATACGGTCATTGTTTATAACTGTAATAATGGGGTTTCGGAATATATGCAAAAGCCATGTGGCAGCTTGTGATTCTTTTTCTCATACTATCATTTCTCATTCTAGAAAAATCCCGAAATATATATAATGTGTGTGTATGTGTGTGTTTGTTTCTGAATTTTAACTTATGGAACCTTCAACTTGACCTTTGAGCTGCATTTTCTGTTGCAGCTGTCGTTTCCCTATGACTGGAACTGGAAAACATGTCTTGTTGCTCGGTGGACTTCTAAGTGCAACTGATCCTGTAGCTGTTGTAGCTCTCTTAAAAGAACTTGGTGCAAGCAAAAAACTGAGTACTATAATTGAGGGGGAGTCCTTGATGAATGATGGGTGCGTCTTTGCACCCTTACATTTGTATTTTATATGCAGAACATGTGCTATGTTAAAATATTATATGTAACCTGGTCCCCCCCCCCCCCCTCCCAAGCCCCTACTAGTGGTGGAATGCTTACAGATACATCTAAACTGAAAGAAATTCTTGGTATTGACTTTCAGGACTGCGATTGTGGTATATCAGCTCTTTTTTCAAATGGTCCTTGGTCGAACCTTTAATTGGGCATCGATTGTGAAATTTTTGGTTCAAGTCGCACTTGGAGCGTAAGTCCTATTTATCAGTTCATCTTCTGGCTTACTCTAAATGAGATATTGTTTCCCACTATCAGTATATATTTCCTCCTGGACAGTGTGGGAATGGGCATTGCATTTGGTGCAGCATCAGTGTTGTGGCTCGGTTTTATATTCAATGACACTGTAATAGAGATTACTTTGACACTTGCTGTGAGCTATGTTGCCTATTTTACTGTAAGTTGCTTCTTTTTTCGTATGGACAGTCTTTCTGCTCTTTCTTTGGCATCTTTTCCAATACTTGGTATATTGGTGTTAGTTTTTTAGTTCAATTTGCTGTTTCTCCTGGGTGTTTGGTTGTTTCCTAGGCTTCTTGTATAGAAGCTCTTATAAATATTGATTGGGTGAAAAAAAGTGCTGTGGCTGCTATGATGAAATCGAGCTAATACCTTTTCTAAGCTATCAACTATGAAAATCAACAAAATCTGGAAGTTCCATTAAGGATTCTTGCCGATTCATGGTAGTGGACTAGTGGTGTACCATGTACTACCAATCATTTCCACCATCTGCTGCATCTTTATATGTTTTACAATGTGATAGGCTCAAGAGGGAGCTGCTGTGTCTGGTGTCCTGACAGTGATGACCTTAGGAATGTAAGTGCAATCTTCATTGAACCATTTTTCAGTTGCAATAAGGAATGTTTTTAATTTTTATCAATTGGTTGGCAGGTTTTATGCAGCAGCTGCTAGGACAGCATTCAAAGGTGAAAGTCAACAGAGTTTGCATCACTTTTGGTATGTGTTTTCCCTTATATTTTAGAAGTAATATTTGATGTTTAGCTTAGATCTGCTGTGATCAACTTATGTGTGTTACTTCTCTGCATGATGTGCTATTTTTCCCCCTATATCCATTGTCTTTTTGGTTTCCTTTGCTCTATTTTTTTTTTCTGTTCTTTGTATTTACTATTAATTGTAACCTTAAAGAGTAGTGGTACTCGTATTTTTCCCCTCTACTTATATTAGTAATTTACACCTATAGTACTAACTCTGTCTGGAAAATGTGTTTCAATTTGGGTTTGTTGTGATTGACCTCTCTGCTATCCCTAGATGGTTATATAAGATAAGCACATATTGACATTTTCTTGCTTGTGGCATGATCCTCACTAAGTTTTGGTAATTTTTATGTTTCATACATCTTCACTAAGGTCCAGTACTAGCTGCTTCTGACCTGAAAATTTCTGTTTCTGCAAAACAAGTCTATCATTCATGTAATAGCATGTTCAAATATATGCAATTTTGTGCAGCATGTCCAAATCCCTGTTCTGATTACTGTATTGTTTTAAGAGAAACCATCACTGGCAGGCTCCTTTTGCAGCATCCGAGTCCCAGGGAAGATTCTGATAAAGAGATTTCATACCTGTTTTATTAGTTTCAATGTTAAACTTCTCTGAGAAATGTTTTATAATTGGCATATATGAAAGAGCTGATTGTTGTGGGGTAACAACATGGCCTTTCTGCCTTCAATTTTAACAAATGGGGTCAAAATAGAGAAATGAAGATAAGGGAGTTATTCCTTTTTTATCCCTCTCCTTTTTTAGGTTGAAGTTGGGGGAAGGTTTTGCATTTTGAATCCACCACCACTTGGAACATCACTTATGTCGATGGTGAAATGATTGTCAATAGTCTTTGTGGAAGATCTGAATAGGCACACACAAGTTTATATGAGGAAATATGTGTATCTAGTTTTGGAGAAAACATTAAGATGAGTAAGTAACTACCGTCAGCTCATCAATTTGGCCTTCTTTTTACATTAGGGGCTGCTTCAGATTTATTCTTTCCCCCAAGGCTTGACTTCTGAATTATTTTTTGGTATATTAAACTAGAAGCTCTGTATCCTGCATCATTGAAATGATTGAACTATAAGCTTATCTTGCATTATTAATTATCCTAATATATAAGCTTAATGTCCGTTGATGCAGGGAGATGGTGGCATACATCGCCAATACACTGATCTTTATTTTGAGGTACAATTTGTCGCATCGTCTGTCAATTTTTATGTTAGATATGCTCATAAGAAAAGAAAATGGGGCTATTCATGAGGCTTGAGTGCACTATTGTGTACTACAATCCTTATAGCTGTAGCAGGTTTTCTGGACATAATCGTCACATTACCCTGTGGTGATATCCAAAAGCTTATATCTTTTTGTGCGGTTCTTTATATTCGTTATAAATTTGGGCATGCCCTTTTTCAGTTCATTATATTAACAAATTTGATGTACTTGTCTTTGCTTTTATCTTTTTGGGTGATTAGATTCAATAGAGTTGATTTTTCAGCAAACAGCTTTCTTGCTTATTTGTGGCTGACAGAGAGAAGAAACCGGGTTTAGATAAAGGTTTATGGGATGTAAATGGGGTCGATCTTTAGAAAGGTTTATGAAATAAAAATTGGTCTATGAGATGGATTAATCTGTTTTATGACTTTACCCCCTAAATAACGTGGTGATTCAGCTATTACGTTTTATGTCTGGTTGTTGGAAATAGCACAGTTGGTGCTATACATGGAGGCAAAGATAGCAGGCAGCTCTTTGAGGCCAAAACTTTTTCTCCTTATAAGTGAAGTCTGAAGGTCTCCTTTATTGGTTCTTGTATACTTGATTACTTGTTGGCAAAAATACTTTGACTGAAACAAGACTTGCTGTTTCATGGTTTGTGCTTAGATACATACATGATAGTCCAAGATTGTGATGATGCACGAGTGATAACCCCGTTAGTGTCTTATTAATATACTTCCTCCATCTCGAAATGATCCGGCATATCTGACTTTTGGGGTCAATTTTTGTTAAATTTGACCAGATGACCACTAATTACTCAAACATTAGATTGATTTATGATGCAGACACATTCTTGTTAGATTTGTCAACCAATATTTAGAAGAAAATCTTTTTATATGTTTTACTTATTGGTGATGATCACCATTTTGACAAGGTTTTATCATAAAAGTCAAATATGTCTTACTTCCTCCGTCTTTCTTTTAGTTGTACAAAATATTTTTTTGACATTGTTCACATACTCCATTTTGACCTTCTTGTAATACTTATCCATAGGGAAAATCATAGTTATGTAAGATCTTGTTAGATTCGTCTCATATGTATTTTCAATATATCAACTTTATATAATTTTTACATACGCATGATTAGAGATATAATTGTTTGAAGTTGTATGTTGGAATGCCAAGTCCTTTAGATACAACTATAGAATAACAGAGGAAGTATTATTTTGGGACAGAATATATATTTTTTATTACCTACAATATGGCTTATTGGAATTTGAAATGTCCAAGTTATTGAGCTTATCTTTCTCGTTTTTCATCTTTTGGAGTTTGGTCATGATCTCAAAATCTCAACCTTTTTTGGGAATTTTATGGGTCAAGTATTTGATATATTCCCAGATAATTATGATATTTGCACGACATAATCACTTTTAAGGTTTAGCTTCTAAATTGGTCTACAACTTGATCTTCTCATTGTGCTCGCCTGCTCGGAGCTTAATTGTTGATGCTGATAGTAGAGTAGGTGTTTGCTACGCACTGTGTGTAACAATCGTTATCATCCCTATCATTATGGGATATAACATTTTGATTGTCCTAATTATGACTAATTGGTTGTCTTAATTTTTCTCTATGCATCTAATGCACTACTCTTTAACTTCTTCGTGTTTCAATCTTTACTACAAAGCGACGAGGTCTACTCGACATAAATTAGGCCTTATTGAAACTTTTTACAAGATCAAGTTGGTAAGGATAAAATGACAATTTTATTTCTGAACAGCTGCTTGTTGCACCGCAGCCGTCGCGTTAGGCGCTAAAGCACGGGTTTTATTTCTTGCAATTATTTATCTTCTCAACGTGCTTATGATGTAGCACGAGGCGAGCTAGTGTGTATTCAAAAAGTAATTGATCGTGATTTTGTACCTGTTGGACCCCCCCCCCCACTTAAATGCGTGAAAAATCAATTATGATTAAGGAAAAACACTAGAAAACAGAGGGTGTATTGAAGAATGAACAATTTGTGGAGGGAATTTCAGGATATAACCTCTGAAGAAGTGTTGGGATTCGCAGCCCAATATAGTGGTCTGTGATGGTCTTTGAACAAGTACGGAGTAGAATTTTATAACATGCTTTGTCTGGTCTGCATTTGGGGTCCACGGTGTGGTCCTTGAGCGCGACTCACTATAAACCAGAGGGTGTATTGAAGAATGAACAATTTGTGGACGGAATTTCAGGGCTAGCCCATTACTCCCTTTGGTCCTTCAAGTGTTGGGATATGGAGCCCAATATAGTGGTCCATTGATGGTCTTTGATCAAGTATGGAGTAGAATTTTATAACCTGCTTTGTCTGGTCTGCATTTGGGGTCCATGTTTTGGTCCTTGAGCGTGACTCACTAATATGTGACATTGCGGAATTTAGTGTAGATTGGGTGGATGTTTGAATAATTTGGCTTTGCTATGTGTTTCTTAGTTCTAGTTTAGTTTTATTTACTAATTGATTGTATCTAGGAAATGGGGAAATATCTTCCAGCTCTATTTAGATAACATTTAACTAGTAGTTAGATCTCGGCAGGTTTTCATATTTCCTAATCCTAATTGGTCTAGGTTTAGATAGTATAGAGTCTGATAATTAGAGGTATAGGCTCATTGTAGGGTGTGTATATGTGTATGCACAATTCATTGTATGAGAAGCTATGTCTAAGAGTCTTCAAGTTTGTGTTGTGTATTACCTTTAATTAAGTATCATTGCATGGTGGATGATTTGTTCCTTCATGTTAAAATTTTGTGTTTTTGTTTGCCACTATGCTTGCTTGCTTTCTTGCTTGCACATCTGAAAACCCTTGCTCCCCTCACAAGGAGGATCAGAAAGGTAAGAACATGACTAAAAATGAGGGGGAACTTCCTCCTTGGAAACTGTACATAAGGTAATAATAGAAAGTATTCATGGAGATGGGGAGTAATTAGTTCTTCAAGGGAAGATATAATATAGAACTTTAACAGACAGAATCAGATGTCTTACCAACTTTCTGTAATATTATTGACTAATTAGGCTGATTGCTGCTCTTTCAGTCAAGTGTACGATGGGAAATATTCCTTTTGCAATTTCAAAGGGGGGGGTGGGGGGTATAACCTCTATTATTCATCACAGACAGTTTTGGCTCCATCTGACAACTCAAAGATTGTTTCTAGAGCATTTCAGGATATCCAAGTTATCCAACAAAAAGTCTTAAATGATTCTAGTAGAACTGTGGAAGCTTTCGTGGGTTCTTATTTTGGGGCTTGTATATTTCTAGCTACTTATGTTTCTTTTGATGGTGTCGTTACCATGTGAATATATATATATATATATATATATATATATATATATATATATAGACTTGAGTTCATATGAGAATGCATACTTACATGAGAAATGAGAATGAATTTTACGCGCTATAACTCTTATGAATAAGTGATGGAACTGTAATGAAAAAGTGTTGTAACTCCAAAAAAAGAATATTAGAAAAAAGAAATTCAATTTTTTTTTTTTCTCAAATTTTTTCAGGAGGGTATAACTCTAATGAACAAGTGTTGTAACTCTAATCCAATCGTGTGGTTGAGATTCATTCTCATTTCTCATGTAAGGAGCATTCTCATGTGATCTTTCCCCTGTATATATACACACACACACATATACATACATACATATATACATACATGAGAATAAATATAGGCTGTTAAATTTGCCAGATCCGATGATCCAGATTGGCCGCGTGTCTTTAATGGCAAGATTGTGAATAAATAGACTTTCTTATGTAAATTAGAACATGATGTATGTTGTGTTAAAACATGTTGTTAGGGAAATTGGGCGAGGCGGATGCGGAGGATGGTACTTCCACACCCGCACTCGCACCCGCATAAAATTCCAATCCCCATCCCCTCCCCACCACCCATTGCGGGGGAAAATTCCAGACTCATCCCCGCCCCACCACCTGCATGGGTACCCGCACCCGCTTCATATCCACGTCGTATCCACTTCATCCCCATCCCACCACCCGCATATGTATCCACACCCCCTTTGTACCTGCGTCATACCCACATATTTATATTTTGCAAGATAAAATTATTAGTAATACAAGTATATAAATAGAATTTTAATCATATATATGTGGGGTGGGACGGGGCGGACGGGGATGGGGTGGGGATAGCATAAAATTCATACCCGCTCCACCATCCATTGCTGGTAGGATTTTAATCCCCATCCCTGCCCCACTTGGGCAAGGATGGGGCGGGTCTCCTACTTGACCCGCCCCACTGCCATCCCTACATGTTGTATGTTGTTTTAGAACTTGTTGTACATTGTTTTTGAACATAATTTATATTGTTTTATAACATGTTATATGTTGTTCTAGGACATGATATACATTGTTTTAGAACATGTTCTACATTATTTTATTTTGAAAATGTCCGCCATTGATAAATAGTCAATGATGATGTGAGTAATGGAAGAATAGAGAGGTGTACGGGAGACAGAGTCGCCGGAGAAAGTCATGTGCGGCCACCCTAGAAGAAGAAGACGAAGAGGAGAGAGAATCCAAGTGAGTTTGTGGGACACGAAGAACCTGAATTACTGCACTTTTGGGTCATCTACTCCGCGAGTACCTTGGCAATGAGGATACATGGAGCAGGGAATTTAAGTTAGGATTAAAATTTGAAGGTTTTGGGGGAAAAGTCTAGTTGAAGAAGATAAGATTGTTGAAGGAGAGATTGGGTATTCTTGAGGAGAGAGAATGAGTTTGTTAGAGGAGAGAGAAACATAATAGAATTCATACCTAGTGAATTCAAACAAAATAAGTCAAAATACGGAAACTTTGATGAACAATCTTGTTGAATTTGTGAACAAATTGGTTCAATTTGAGTATTCTTAAGAAGAGATATGTCTGAAAGAATATTTAGGACAACACACTTTAGATATCAGAACGTGCTGTAGAATTTTTAGAACATCCAAAATCTATTCTCACATATCAAGTGCTCTCACAAGAACCCTCCTCTCTCTCTCTCTCTCTCTCTCTCTCTATATATATATTATATATATATATTATATATATTATATATATATATATATATATATATATATATATATATATATATATATATATATATATATATATGTATATAATATATTGTGTGTTGTTTTGACTATTTTGGACTTGCTTATGGAGGGAGTTTTGAGTTGGAGATCAATGGTATAGTAAGTTCTCATGTGGGTAACTGGAACTCTCAACAAGCAGACTTAGCTTGTTCAACACCCCCCCCCCCCCCCTTTACGTGTCTTTTCTAACATGACATGCTTGTTGGTTATCATACACTACTTTATATTACAAATAGTAGACCTGTCATGCATATACATATAATAATCACTTTACTTTACTCTTACGGATTTGCAGTGGTACCGTCATAGCACAAGGTGTTCTCAGCAGTGATAGCATTTTTCAGAACCATGGTAATATTTATAATTATAACTTGAATCAGATTCTATGTTCATGCTGCTTACATCTGCATTGAGTGTTCTTGTGTTCCCTGCTCCTCTCTCCTAATGTTATATGTTGGAGTTTTGGCGTTCTCTATTTAGACAATGTCTTTGAAGAGATCCAGTGGTATTTGGGATGATGAAAAGTTCTTTCCATGGTTTCATGGGTGACATTTATCACTGTCAACCTTGCGCACAACACATGCACCTAATCACACACGCACAAACAGAAAGAGTAGCTATTGCATAATTGTAAAATATTTCAATACTTCCTCCGTTTTTCTTACAATTGCAATATCTTGACTTTTTCGCTATTTTATATTAACTTTGACCATATCTTTTGCTAATATATAGTATTATAAAGTTTATATAAAGTAATATATTGCTCAACTTGCTTAATCATTGAATATTAAGCATGTTGATGGTCTTAGTTACGTGTTTTCAAGTGTAAATATTTCAAGACGTTGCAATCATAGAAGAATGGAGGAAATATATATATATAATATATATATATATATATATATATATATATATATATATATATATATTATATATATATATATATATATATAATATTATGATCCACCTTGCTAGTTTTGCTTTTAAGCATGATATGATTAAGTCTCTATGAGAAGAGATGAGAAAGGACTTGAATGAAGTGGCATGTTGTTAACACTCTAAGTAGCTATGATTATCCATAGTAACAATAGAAGTTCAGAAGACTATCAGAGCCTCTTGAACAAAGAGAAGCCGAATATGACATTTAAACTGGCAGTCTCGCTACCCAAAACACAATGAAATGATGTCTTTAATGTGTTAAAATCAGCCTTTTCCAATCCAGATTTTCTGGTACACCGTACACCCTTTATGTTTTGTCCCTGTGTAAGATTCTTGTAGGAGTAAGGAGAGGCTAGTGGATTTTATAGAATTATAAGGACTTTGCTGTTCATGTGCTGGTGAGGGAACTGAGAATCGGCTTCAGGATCAATTACTAGATTTGGTTTTTGGAGACGTGGGGGTCAGGTGCTGATTTTTGGTAAATTGGTATCTAAAAATAGTCTCTTAGATTGAACGACTTCGAAGGTTTCTGTTAGGACCTAACTCCTTTTGAAAGTGAGTCATATGAACTTTTAATTATGATCTCCAATGGAATAGATGGAATGCCTTCAGGTCAAAACACCTACTAGGCTTGTCCCCTAAGAATCTTTAATTTAAAGACATCTCCATGTTGTTTGCTTTCGTTTTTCTTTGGGGTAAAGATTGGGTCCTCTTTGTCCCGTATATCTCACATTTTAGGCCATAGACCACAGGATTTAATCTCTTCAGCCATACTCCATATGTATTTGATCCCACAACCTTTGGATCAGAAGGGGGCCAAAGTCGACTTCGACATTAGATTAACCTATTACTATGCGATTTATTGCTGCGTTTTTTTGTAGAAACTGCAGTAATAGACTAACCTATTGGCAGCGGTTCTATAACCGCAGATATAGGTTTTACCCTATTGCTGCGCCGTGATTTGCGGTGGTGCGAAAACTGCAGCAATAGGCCATTAAAAAACCACAGCAATAAGCAATTATTCTACTAGTTGGGGGGGGGGGGTTTGCCAACCTGTTCCCAACTTTTCGCATGATGTATACAGTGGGTGAAGAGGATAAGCTCTATTTTTGGCTAGATTCATGGGCTGAAGGAATCCTTTCTAAATTAACTTTCCTGTTCATTTTGACATAATAAAGTTTCCAAATTATTTTTTAAAAGGAGGCCCATAAAATTCTTGGTATCTTCATTAGAGGAGAATTCTTCGTGATTGGAAAGTGGATGAAATTATGATTTTGCAGTAAAATTCAGAATCATAATTTCACCCATATCTTCCTAAAAGGGGGTCCATTGAAGTTTCTCTTGTGACCCTTTTGCTGAAAATTTCTGAGAGCTTTGCGAACATATACCATCTGTGTTTCAAGACTTTATTTAAATAATCATGATACATGAGTTGCCATGATTGTGGTCAAAAGCAACATTGATTATAGGCTGTATACCTGTAAGCTGTATGCCTATTAGCACTACTTTTCGGAACATGTTTGTCATGTACGAGAAACGAGGGGGGGGGGGGGGGAGTGATCGCTTCATGCTTGTTGTGTTGCTTCTATTGTATAGACTGTAGAACAATCCTCCTGATGCAAAGAGGACAATGTTGTGGAGCGTCTCCTTTTCCAATATTTAATCTTGTGGGCCAAAGAGGAGAGGTTGTATCTTTGAGACAAAGAGTGGGTTTTGGTCTTTGCTTGAGTGAGATTGTTTCTGCTCTTTACAAATTGCACTCAAGCAGCTGAAGGAATTTCTTTTTGGTGGTTATTCGTGGGCTTTGGTTCATTTGTTCAAGGGACTGCTCTTCGAAGGTGATGTTCCATTGTTTTTGTCTTATTAACATGGGATACAATTTAACCATCTCGGAGAAGGAATGAGAAGATACTTTAGTTGGCACATGCACCAAAAACTTCCTAATGAGATACTCTTATCGGCAAATG
Organism: Beta vulgaris subsp. vulgaris; assembly: GCF_026745355.1. Lineage (NCBI taxonomy): Eukaryota > Viridiplantae > Streptophyta > Magnoliopsida > Caryophyllales > Amaranthaceae > Beta > Beta vulgaris. The sequence goes on along the minus strand of NC_079207.1, from coordinate 6,785,021 downwards.
TGCCATTTTGAGTATTTGGTTCTTGTGGCCAGGTGTCTCTCTGGTCATGTTCTTGGGACAAAGAGTGGGATCGCTTTCTGTTTGGCTTAGATTGTATCATTCTTCCTTCACACGTTGTGGGGAAGCTTTTTGAGGACTTGTAGGTTAATTCTTTTCAAACTAAGGATTATTTCCAAGGTGACATTTTATTGTTTGTACCTTATTAATACAGAAGGTAATAGAAGATTTTCCAGTTGGCATGAGTCATATCTGAGGTATTTCTAGGTGCTATCCTTGTGAAAAGTATATAGGTGATTTCATTGTACACGAAACGTCAGGGAGATTAGTATCAAAAGTGATCTTATAAATGTAGGGGACTTCAAACTATGAAAGTTAATGGTTTTAGTCTGCAGAAACTCCTCCTGTCCACTTTATTCATGATTTCATAATTTCTGCGAGATCTTGACACTTTGTTTCTTTCAGGTATTTCATGGGGCTATCTGATCCTTCTTTATGTGTACGTCCTAGTTGCTCGAGGACTGGTTGTTGGAGCTTTGTTCCCATTTTTACGATATTTTGGTTATGGCTTGGATTGGAAAGAAGCCATTATATTAGTATGGTCAGGCTTGAGGGGAGCTGTAGCATTGTCTCTTTCACTGTCTGTCAAGGCAAGTTGGCAGCAGCCTTGTTGCTTCCATTAAGCATATGTACACTCTATAGATATGGTGCATCGCAAACTATTATAAATCTGGCAATTTATGACTTGATAATCCCATCGCCCTCCTCTATTTCCCAAGTCTTCCTCTCCCTTCCCCGTGCATGCATATGTCTATGTGTTTGTTTGTTGAGTGTGTGTATGTGTGCTGTGCTTTCTGTTCTCTTTCACCGAATGCCAACTCTATTTATTATGCCTGTTTCAGCGTTCAAGTGGTGACCCAGCTCTTCTCAGTACGCAGACCGGAACACTGGTATGGACCTGATAAAGCTAGATGATATACATGATATGCAGCGAGTATCCTGTGAATTTTAAGGAGCAGAGATTTATATTAACTCTTGATACTTACTGCTTTGACTATATTGTGGATGCAGTTTGTTTTCTTCACTGGCGGAATTGTATTTTTGACACTAATCATTAACGGATCAACCACACAATTTGTGCTGCGCTATTTAGGGATGCAGAAACTATCAAAAGAAAAGGTAATCATTTATCTGGTTTACTTTGGTGCAATGATTATCTGACCTCCATGTCTGGTAATTTAGAGTTTCAGATTTCAGACTGCCACTGTGATAGGCTCTTCAGAGTGGTAATGCAGTTCAATTACATTCTTATTGGTCTGACCAGTCCTTCACTATAGCCAAATAATCTATGTTTCTACAAGTCTTGGTCAATTTCTAGTATCTAACCTTGTTATGGAGTATGGGGCTTCCAGAAGCATCCATTTTACTTTGGATTTGGGGATTGCTTTCAATTTATCATATTGAGTTTTCTCTGAACGATCAAATGTATTCAAACTTTGAAGTCTCTGTCTTGCTATATATAAGAAATTTCAAGACAATCTAATGAAGTTTTTTGAAAAATATGGCATTGACCAATTCCTAACTACTCTTGAACCATTAATGACTACTGCAACTGCCTCTAGATAGCATACCAATTCTAAAAAGTAACCCCCTCATCTTAAATGCTCAGACTGGGGGCTACAGAGGCCAAATTTGAACTTGAAGATCTGGTTCCCCGACAATAACTTTGAATTTGCGGGTGCGTGCGTGTGTATATGGAAAGCATAGTCCAATGTAATGCTAAATTGGTACATTGGTATTGTACTATTATGTGTGGCTAAATGTTGCTGTTGTTATTGTAATATGTTCTCCTCCTTTTCGTTATTGTAATTATTTTCCTGTCATATAAATGTAGTATTATTATCCTTTTTCCAGAGACGCATATTGGATTTTACAAAATATGAAATGGAAAAGAAAGCATTAGAGGCATTTGGGGATCTTGGTGAAGATGAAGAACTAGGACCTGCTGACTGGAACACTGTCAAAAGATATATTAAGAGCTTAAACAGCATTGATGGGGATCGCATCCACCCCCATGATGCTTCTGATGCTCCTGATAATGGGGGTTTTCTGGATCCTATGAACTTGAAAGATATGCGTGTACGACTCTTAAATGGTACTAAAATATTCTGAAGTCCCTTGCTTGTATTACAAGATGTCATGAATCCCCCAATTTGTACTATTCTAGCAGTCATATTAGTCTTTATCTCAAAAGGAATTTTTACTATTTAGGGAATTCCATGGCAAAGAATAGGAGTCTTGCATAGTTGCTCCCCTATTCAAAAATTGCAATAGTGGAAAATCTGTATGCGAACTTAAATAATATTATATCATATAGGGTATATATGGATCAAATACAGGAGGATGGTAATCATTTTGACACACTTTTTGAACTGACATCATACAGTTGCGTCCATTGATGTTTCCTGTCTAATTTCCTATATAGGTGCAAATAGAATTTATCACTGATGCTTTATAAGAGGTTCACTTCTCTGAAGAAAATATGTGATGATATACCTAGACTAGATTACCTCCCTTGATGAAGTGTGATTCTTGAGACTCTCATCTTTTAAGTAACAAAATATGGCTGTCAAATTCACCATTATGATGCTGTACCATTCATATTTTCTTATTAAGTAAGTCAATAGGTTAGATTTGCAGATGTGTTACATGACCTTCCATCTTTCTTCCTGTAGCGGTAACTTGGTAATATTAACAGTAAAATTCTTGCTTACTGATGTTTCCTCAGTTGGAAGGTCGTCTAGCTGGCTGATGCAGGCACTCATGCTGTAAATTTGCTTTTCCATTTGAAAGGGTGTACCTTGTAGGACAGTTCGTTTCTTGACCATCAAGAGATCCTTCTTAGGCTCTGTCTTTGTGAACTTATATTTGCTGAAGTTAATAATATTTTTTTCTTAAATGGACCTATTTTTGTTGCATTTAACTTATATTTGCTGAACTTGGCTTGTTTTTGCTAATCTTAATCTTATTTTGCAAAACTTATGTTATCTGAACTCAACTTATTTTTGTTGAAATTCACTTTGCTAAGTTGAGAAGAACAAAGCCCTAGTCACCTGCATGTTGCTAACAGGGACTAGCATACATCATGTCGAACCACCACATACATGCTATAGCAAGGCTTTTTTTTGTTTTAATTGTATTGTAAATTTATGGTTGTCGGATTTAAGTATAATATCAGCTTGTTAATTTGCTTCCTGTTTAATCGTCATCATTAGTGTTAGACTAACATATCTCAAAACCAGGTGTTCAAGCTGCTTACTGGGTGATGCTCGATGAAGGAAGGATAACACAAACTACTGCTAATATATTAATGCAATCAGTTGATGAAGCACTTGACGTGGTACATCATGAGCCATTATGTGATTGGAAAGGGTTAAAAAGTAATGTTCACTTTCCAAATTACTATCGCTTCCTTCAAGGCAGCATGTACCCAAAAAAGCTGGTGACATTTTTTACAGTCGAGAGATTAGAATCTGCGTGTTATATATGCGCTGCGTTTTTGCGGGCCCATAGAATTGCTCGCGGCCAACTACATGATTTCATTGGTGAGTGCCCCTTATAAAACGGTAGATCGCTGATCTGCTGTTTGTAGCTTTATGATATATATGTTCTTTTCCAGACCATTGATAATTCTCCTTATTTAATAGTCAAAATGGTATGACAAATCCTTTGATCAATATGTATATTGAAATTTGCAAGGTTTGTACATTTCCTATTGTTTTCTCGGGACGGGAAACTTATCTGTAGGGATATTGGCTGCATAATATCCTTGTAATTGTTTTTCTTTTCTTGTTAATCTTCTTTTGCATAGCAATCATTTGTTTTCTGTTGCTTTTCTTTTTCCTCCCTTGCCTCCCTCTGAAAATGTCATGGAAAGGTTTGATTCGGTTAGCTCTTACAAAAGTCTCACACATATATTGGATAATTGACTGGTCGTTTGAACCCAAGTATAGGGATCTGATGGTGAAGTGTCTGTTTGACAAGTTATTCTCAGGTTAACTTGGGGAAGTTGAAATGCTGAGAAGGAAGTAGGAGAAATAAGAAACCCTATAGTAGCAAAGAGCAGTTTCCACTAGTAGTTATGATGTTAGCTTTCCTCTTTGTTTTCTTTGCCTGCACAATGATGAATCCCTATGTGATATCTATATGTGGAGAAACTTAGGGAAATATGTTTAGGCTTGCGAACCAGTTGTGGTGATATGTCGTAAGCAGTACGTAGAATGTAGAGAACAAATCAACTAGATGTCAAGCCATTTATGTAGATTCATATGGAGGACAAGTTGCCTTAGCAAATCCGTCATTAAAGCACTAGTGGAGATCTTATATTGAAGTAATAAATCCTGAAAGGGTGCATGTATCAAGATTTTCAATCATCTGTGGACAACCATTGCATGAATTGATCTTAGCAAATCCGTCATTAAAGCAGTGGAGATCTTTTATTTGGAGTGAGGTACCCTAGATATGAAAGCCCAGTAGCCGAAAGCATCACTGGCTTACGCTCTGACCCAAGTAGCATGGGGCACGTGGAACCCCGTGTGAATCAGCAAGATAAATCCTGAAAGGGTGCATGTATCAAAATTTTCAATCATGTGTGAACAACCATTGCATGATTTTTTCTTTTTTTTTTAAAAAAAAATTCCCTAATGAACCTTTGCTGATGCAGGTGACAGTGAGATATCTTCTGCTATCATCAATGAAAGTGAGGCAGAAGGAGAGGAAGCAAGAAATTTTTTGGAAGATGTCCGCATTACCTTTCCAGAGGTTTGTTGTCTCTTGTTCACCATTTTTAACAGTCTTCATCTTATGTCATCACCATGGTGTCAATCTCAATCATTCAATTGACTGTATATATTTTACTACCTGACGGCCAGTTTGGTAGGTTCTAAAATTTGCGGCAATGGTAATGATTTTAATATGTATTTTTGGTTGGGAATTTCTTTGTTGATGTTTGTGATAATGCGACTGCATTTCCAAACACGTGTCTCTATTCATAAATTCATCACCGACAAATTGACAATTGTCATTTTAGAGGTGGTATTAAGTGGAAATGAAAATTTATGAAGACAAAATGATATTTGGGGAGGACAAGTTTAGCATTGATATTTTCACATGAGACTTTGCTTTGCAAAAAAGTACATATAAACTCGTTATCGGTGTTGCCATTTATCACCTCTTACCACGTGAAATATTTAGTCTCTTGCTTAATTATGTCATTGACCTTAGTGTCTTGAAAATTCAGGTTTTGCGAGTTGTAAAGACAAGGCAAGTAACATATGCTGTATTGCAACACTTACTTCATTACATTCAAAGTCTGGAGAAGGCTGGAATACTGGAAGAGAAAGAGATGGTTCATCTTCATGATGCCGTCGAGGTTATTAATTACCTCCTCATTATGTGATTTATAACTTATTCATATATCATGGCTTCTTTATCAATTCACAAATATTCTTTCTTGCAGACTGACTTGAAAAGACTTCAACGTAATCCTCCTACTGTTAAGATTCCAAAGGTTGGGGATCTAATCACCACACATCCTTTTCTGGGGGCCCTTCCTTCAAATCTCCGTGATCTGCTGGTTGGTTCTACAAAAGAAGAAGTTAAAGTACGCGGTATGGCGCTATACAAGGAGGGTGGTAAGCCCAATGGGATCTGGCTTATAGCAAATGGGGTGGTGAAGGTAAATGAGAATGTGTCTTTTGGAAAAGAATTAAACCAAACATGTTATCTTAAAATTTTACATTGATGGAGGCTTCTATTTTGTAGTGGGCCAGCAAGAACAGGACTAATAAGCATGCCTTGCATCGGACGTTTACCCATGGAAGTACTTTGGGGCTATATGAAGTGATGATCGGGAAGCCTTATTTTTGTGATATGATTACAGATTCTGTTGTAGTTTGCTTCTTTGTCGAAACAGAGAAGATTCTCGCAGTTCTGGGATCCGATCCTGCAGTGGAGCATTTCTTCTGGAAGGTATGTTCAATTCGGAGATTTAGTTTACGACTCTATTCTTATCTTGCTAAACTCCAGTATTAGCAGCAAGTTGAAAAACTAAGAGTACCCTGTCTGCCTGCCTAACCCTCTCTTTCCTTTTCTAAGCAGAGGAAGGGGAGTGGCATGGGGGTGGGGAGGAGGTAGTTGAGGGTGAAGTGTGAACTCTGTTTTCAGGAGCAAATATGCTATCTTATACCGCACTGTCAATTCGTGCATGGTTGTAGTTTTGCAGAGAGATTATTTCTGTATACTTTTTGTTGTATGAGTGATCAGAAAGAAGACAGAAAAAGGAGGATATCTGATATGGACATTGATTTTTGTCGGGAGGTTATATATATATAATATATATATATGATTGAAGTACATTATTGGAATTAAAGGAAATAAAACTTTGAATATCTGGATGAGAAATTTGCTACAACTTTTTGTAGTTGAAGCTGAAAATCATTTGCATTTCTGGTTCTTTCAGTTCAATACGAAAACAGACACACAATATGGAAAGAATTATGTGGCTGCTTCTCTATAGTGATAAAAGGGAAGGAAAACCTTCTTCTAAGTAAAGGGACCACTATATGTACTATGGAGTCTTTTATTTACTAAAACATGTCCTTCCTAAAAGTCAAGTCTCTGTCATAGTGCTTTAGAAATATGCAGGGGATGGTGATCTCATGCTGTCACTTTTACTTGAAATGGATGTTGTTAAGGGTCTTTCTTGTCTAGCTGTATGCTTTAGCTAATGTGAGAGATCAAGAAAACTCTATTCTTCTCTATGCTAAAATACTAGTTAATACAGTGTTGCCTCTTTTTCAGGAAAGTGTTATTGTGCTTGCCAAAGTCCTCCTTCCTCGAGTTTATGAGAATATGTCAATGCAAGATATGAGGATGCTGACAGCTGAGAGGTCAACATTGAATACATACCTGAGGGGTGAAAATATAGAAGTCCCACCACATTCTATTGGGTTTCTATTGGAAGGCTTTATAAAAAGTCATTCTCTTGTTGAGGAACTGATAACATCACCAGCAGCGTTGTGGCCTGCGCAAGGAAATTCGAGCTTCCTCTGCCAAGACGGTTCTGGTCAGTCATTTCTGTTTTTGCATATTCTGTTCTTTTCCCTCTTCTTCCTCATATTTGTGGCTCACTGTGCCGAACTTTGGATCTGTTCAGGTTATAAATCAACCAGCTTTTTACATCAAGGAACGTCGTACTATGTAGAGACAAGAGCTAGAGTCCTTTTGATTGACATGGCTGCAACGCCAGCTGATAGTACTCTCCAGAGGCGGAAGTCGTCCATCTTGCTCCGCGATCAGTCCTCAAGATCTCTGATTAGAGATCATGCTGGTCTTGTGAGTTGGCCAGAGAATCACTACAAGTCACATCAGCAGCTGCCAGATGGCAAAGAAATAGATGACAATCAAAGCTTGTCAGCCAAAGCAATGCAGTTGAGCATCTATGGCAGCACGGTAACGTTCTTTCTGTTTTATGAGATGTCAGAAAGAAGCCTTATCTTTAGCCATAAAAATGCCTTTTGTGCAAAGAAAAAGTTGAGCTTTCAATTCTGATCTAGTAAGAGCTTTTATATATATTTTATCTACTGAATCTTTCACAATCCACATTATTGACAATGCCGATTGAGCCTCTTTGTTCATATGTTCCTGTACCTGTCAAACTTTTCATCTTAGTAATTAAAGAAAATTTCGAAGGTTATTCTGAGGGTAAGCAAAATACTGACACTGACCCTGTGTTTTGGCGAATACCTGAGGTAACCTTTAAATTACATTCTCAGAAATTAACCATAATAATGACAAAAGGGCAAGAGTGCTAATTATCTTGCCTTCTCTTTCCTCGTCCTTCCTACTCTTGGAAAATGGCGCCCCATATATGGCTTTACCCCTCTTCTCCTTTTCATCTCCCTATTTTTTTCTTTTCTCCATTTTAACAAAAAAAGAAAAGAAAGAGCTTCTCTCTTTTTCAGATTTTACCCTTCTCTTCTTGGAGGATTTCAGGCAAGTGTTTTTTTTTTTTTTCCTAACAGCTAGCCTTCCCTTGTTATCCTTGTTTATTGAGGCTATATAAGTAGGAAAAATTGCAGTTTGCAAATGCCAAAATATTTGAGGCCTGCTTTAACCAGAAACCCCCTCCCGCTGTTGCCACTAAATTTTTGTTGGAAAAGGACAGTCTTTAGTATGTTCACTTTGTATCATCTTGATTGGAGATGTTTGTATATTGCAAATGGGTATGTTTTAGTTTGTAGGGAAGAAAGACTCTTTCTAGCTTAATTAGGTAGCTACTAGTTAGGCTGTATCATTATGGTGGAAGACACAGCTCTTTTATATGCCCTTCCATGTCTTTGGCTGCTTCTTTTACTTGGCTCTCCTTGATATTCCACCTCTAATATTCTTGGAGGTCAAACTCTCAAGTAATTACTTTGATATGTTTCTCTTAAAACTATAAGAGAGAACTTCTTACCGATGCCTTTATGTCTGTGATCTTTAACCATTTTTTTCGAATGTTGTAGGTCAAAGACGCTCCCACGCGAGGGTTCAGTTTTCAAGGGGATAACTTGGGAAATCCATCACACTTCCGTTCATATCATCATGTTCCTGTCGGTCCGGAACAACGACCTCTCACTACAGTAAAATCAGAAGGATCAAATACTGTTAGGAAAAGACTTGAAGATGATGTAATGAGGCAAGGGCTTCTACCTCCATCAGGACCATCACATAGTAGGCACCCAAGTCGTGCGGTAGATGATTCGAGCTCCGATTCTGGTGGTGAAGATGATGTTATTGTGAGAATTGATTCGCCAAGTAAACTCTCTTTCCGGCAAGCACCTTGATGAGAGCTCGTTCGGAATTCCACTCCTTTGTGAAGTAATTTACTCATCTCCTCTTTCTGATCTTGTATTCTTTATTCTGGTAATTTGTATCATTTGTTATGTATTTGGGGAAAAAGAGTGGTAATTTCCACTTGGTTAAACAAACTGTTGAAGTTTGTAGCACGGGCGATTGTTTGCCACTTTGTATCCAATAAATAATATCGAGATTAATCAGATAAGTTACCAATTTTGGCTTGTAAATATGTATGTTTGTGAATAGTGTAAGCAGTGATTTTCCAACTAATAAGGAAAGTATTTAATTTAATTATCCAATATCCTCGTAATTATATAGGTTGTAAGATGGTTGTTTACTACCCTAATGTAACCGTTGTATAAGTACTGAAGTACACCTATAAAATTAGAAGTATATATGAATCATCATCAGCTAATATACTTGATAAATGGTAAAGTCATATAGTGGTAGGATTAGTACCCATAGATTAACTATCTTCAAACTTGCCTCATTTCTTCATCGGTGTTTGCTTAGATAGGACACTTGTATTCTGGTTTTTGGTGGTCGGAGAATTGTGTGCAATTTCGAGGAAAGATGGTGTGTACCATTGGTAGTAAGAACTTTAAAGTCAATCTTTCCTTTTTATTTTTTTTGACCATGTAATAAACAGATACGTTTGGTTAATTTTATCAAAGGATAGAGAATAATGTAGCAGTCTAATGGTTGGAGCTTCCATCTCCCAACTTCATAGTCGGGAGTTTGATCCTTATCAAACCCATTGACCATTGGGGAGTTTGTGTGGATATTTGTTTCTGGGTATAAATCTCCAGTTTTCACTGGAAGTTTCTTTATGGGTTGGGATCTTCTTCTTACTCCCTAACTTAGGAGGGTTGGGCCTGCTTGGTCCAGTAAATTACCGAATCAAAAAAATAATTGTCAAAGGATAAATTTTTTGAGAGAATTGTCCCCACACTTAAATTATTTTACTAGTTCAACCCTTTACAAGTCATTTAGGTCCACTCAAAACCATTATCTTTCAATGTTTAGTCCACATTGGTCGATGAAACCTTTTCAAAGTGTGATGTCATAGTTGAGAATCATAACGTCAATTTTTCTTTCAATATTACTAAGATTTTTTTTACTCTATGCATTTCTTTTTACTTGCTACATTTTTTATCAATGAATATTTCTTTTTTACTTACTATTTTCTTATTCAGTAATTATGATCCAAATAAATACCAATATTCTCCTTTATTTTTGTTCTCTCCTAAGTCCTTACTTTTCACTTCCAAATATTTGTTTCTTTTATGATCATAACCATATTTCTTTCTCCTTTTGCTAAATTCATGTATAAAAGCAAACGTAACAAGTAAATGAAGACAAAACAAATATATTGAAACTAAAACTCTAAGGGGGCGTTTGGTTTGGGGGAAACTGGAAAGGAAAGGGAATAGAACCTCTTGATTCCCTTTTATGTTGTTTGTTTTAGGGGTTTCTTTTCTCCTTCCCTCTTTACCCCCAAATCCCTCTAATTTGATTCCCACACCCCCCAAGGTTTCACATTCCCTTTCTTTGACTCACCATAGCCCACCTCCTTGACCATCCAACCACCACCAAACCACCACAACCTAACCCAATCATTACCACACTAACCGGCCACCACCAACTGCCACCATCCAACCACTTCCTTGACCACCCACCGCCGGCAACCCTAACCCAACCACCGAAACCCTAACCCGATCACCGAAACCGTAACCCGACCACCGAAACCCTAACCCAACCACCGTTTGAAGCTCTGTTTTTACAGACATGCTGGCGGAACCCTAACTCGCGACGCTACTGGATGGGGAGAGGGTGGCGGGCGGACGCGACGCAGGGGAGGGGGAGCGAGAGGACGCGACGCATGGGAGAGGGTGGCGGGCGGACGCGACAACAGGGGAGGAGAGTGGAGAAGAGTACGAGGGTGGCGGGCGGGCGGATGCGACGCAGGGGAGGGGGAGCGAGAAGACGCGACGCAGGGGAGAGGGTGGCGGGCGGGCGGATGCGACGCAGTGGAGGGGGTGCGAGAAGACGCGACGCAGGGGAGAGGGTGGCGGGCGGGCGGATGCGACGCAGGGGAGGGGGTGCGGCGGCTCGCGACGCTACTAGATGGGGAGAGGGTGGCGGCAGAACTACAAGGGAGGAGGAACTGGTGGTGCTATGGTGGAAGAGAGGTAGGAGGAAGAAAAAAAATTTATACCAACCAAACAACAATTAACATCTAAGGGTTTTGCTTTCCTTTCCCTCTCTACCCCTTTCTTGATTCCATTCCCTTTACCCCATGACAACCAAACGCCCCCTAATAGAATATGAGAGTAGTAATAAAGGCAACATACGGTTAGCAATTCGATGACTCTTATTAATTAAAATTCTAAAAATCTCGTATGAACACGATGCACATTAATTAGTGTGCAGATAGAGTTATGTATGTTGTAATGATTACAACTTCTACTATTTTGTCTTTCTCTCTCCTCGGATTTCCTTGCATTTCCAGTTTCTCTTTTATACTCCCTCCGTCCCATAATATAGTGCTTACTTCATTTTTGATGGGTCAAACTTTAAAATTTTTGACCGAATATTCTCATTTGTATATATAAAAAAACATATTCATGTGGGATCTTGTTAGATTCGTCTCAATGTGTAGTTTCATAATATCAACTTTTTATATTTTTTATTAATACGGAATTGAAGATATTAAAGGTCAAAGTTACATTTTGGAGACCGTGTAAAAAAGAAACAAGCACTATATTATGGGACGGAGGGAGTAATTGCTTTATTTTCTCTCTCTTTAAGCTTTTACTCTGTTTTTCAGTTTTCGTGATATAGTTGTTTGTACAATTGAACCTGTTATAAAATATTATGATTATATTGTCAGTTTCGATATAGTGTGTTGTGTGTGGCATAACGTATTTCATTGTGCTATAGTGTGTTTGTTTGTGATTGTGTTTCTTTGTGCTATACTGTGTTTGTTTGTGATATATCGTATTTCTTTCTGATATAGTGGATGTCTGTGATATAGTTTGTTTGTTTGTGATATATAGTATTTCTTTCTGATATAGTGGATCTGTCTGTGACATAGTTTGTTTATGTGTATTATAGTTGATTGTATAATTCAACATGTTCTAGAAGATTAGGATAATATTGTCAGTTTCGATATAGTGTGTTTGTATGTGGTATAATGTGTTTCTCTATGCTAGTGTTTTTTTTGGCAAGAGCTATAATATTTATTTGTGATAGTGTTTCTATGTTAGAGTGTATTTGTTTGTGATATAGTGTATATGTTTGGGATACAATATGTATTATATTAGTGTATGTCCGATTCACGGATGTGAGCCTGGTACACAATAATTTTACAGTGAACTAGGTCCACACAAGTCGAATTGCATAACATCTACTTAAAAATGTGAGAGGAAATAGAAAAGGAAAGAAATAACTGAATAAGCACAATTCTAATCATATTTTTTTTGAAGGGATGCACTACTCTAATCTTGATTACCGATAAATATTCGGCACGTAGCTATTATAAACACTATATAAATAGAAAACAACATAATAAGTAATATTCTCTTATTTATTTACATTCTTAAATATTACAAGGACGGAGAGATTATCACTATTAAGTATTTCTTTCGTCTCATTTTATGATTCCCGTTTTACTTTGAACACATGAATTAAGGAAACCATGAGTATGTATTTGGATTGAGAGTTGTTATGTTTTTTTGGAATTATTGTCATAAAAAATGTAAATGAATCAGAACCTCTATGGGTGAGCCGTGAGCATGTGAAAAGAGGAGAGAGAAAGTAAACAATATTTTTTTCTTATACCTAACCAATGAGATTGAAGAACAAACCCATGTAAAAAGGAGTAGAGAGAGATTGAAAAGTGGTGTTCAAAAATGGAAAAAGGAAAATGAGAACAACATTTTGGAACATGCAAAATGAAATACGAGAACTATAAAATGGGACGGAGAGAGTATTAACAAAATCAGTTGATTTTGTAAGAGACTGCCTACTTTTAATTTAAAATTAAGCTCGGCCCAAATCCAATATTAAGAAGAGAACATGCCACCTTTTTGAAACATTGTGACCAATTTAATCTATTTAGGGACCAACTTAATTTATTTCGTGACCAGTGTAATCTATCCAGTAATGATATTCTTTAACTCATTCAGTGTCTAGTTTAATCCATCTAGTGACTAATTTAATCCGTTTCGCAAGACTAACAAGTTATTTTTTGAAATTGTCTGTTGTAGTTCGAGAATCAAGAAAAGAAAACATAAGAAGGAGAAGAGAAATGATGATTAGAATAGTGTTGGATTAGAGTGAAATAAAACAAACTTATTAAAAAAAATCCAATATTAAATTCGTCTAATTTTATGCTAAAATGAGACTGCCTATTTTAATAATTTGTATAACAAAATTTAACTATAAACTTGGCAAAGTTCGCTGCTATTAATGAGCGGGGTTCATGAGTCATGACTTCATGTGACTCCTTATACCCTTTTTCTTCTTCTAAAAAGATTAACATTAGAACTCATAGAGATTAGAGATTAGAGATTAGAGATTAGAGATTAGAGAGACTTCCTTCCTCCCTAGTTCTTTGTCAATTTGTTGTCATATTACTCGTTTTTCCTCAACAAAGAACTACTTTTTTGCCCTTTTTTCTGAACATACTTTTTTGGTGATCACCCACATAAAAAATTCATTAGAAAGTGGCACATAACAGAAGTCATAACTTCACTTCACTGTCTTTTTCTCTTGTTTTTTCTGTGCGTGTGTGTGTAAAACAGTAAAAGACTTGGTCTTTTTCTGCATCTATTTGTGTGAATTGTGATGGTGTCGACTATAGATGAGCAAGTTCCAGCATCATCAACACCAATTACCCTCTCCGCCATTGTTGTCAATTCAGATACTAACGGTCACGTCCCTCCTATAACCCACTTTCATAAGGTATTTCTGCATTATTCCTGTTTTTACTGCATTTTATCTTGCAAGAGAAGCTATGTTATATAATGTGCTTTTTGCATGGTGGACTTGCTCACTTTGTCCGTTAACCAATTAGTTGAGAGGTTCCATCCTAATTTTTGGGAATGGAAAGAGATTCTTGGCTAGTCATTTACCCTTAGGCCTTAAGTGGAGCACTCGGGCGAGGGGATTAGTCATTGTTATCGGCGGTGGATACTTTATTTGTTAACATAAAAAATATGTTCTTTTATTTTTCTCTATGTAAATTCCCAATTTTTGTTGCTGATTTAGTTGTTGCTGTTTCATTCCTATTTATTAGGTGGGGGAATTTGCAAGGGTATTGTTTAATGTATTGCATGTTTCTTGTCTCTCTTAGACCCTGTTCATTTGGACTTAATTTCGGTTCAGTTCAGTTTCTCTCTACCATTCAGTTTCTCTTAGTTCAGTTAAGCTTAATTAGGTTCAGTTTTTCTCGGTACAAAAGAACAATGCCTTAATAAAGTTATGTGTCTTTAATTCTTTATAGTTTCTACTGTAGAGTCACTTTTGCTGAAAGTTTTTGTGTTTTTTTTGGTTTCGCTGTGGCTGGTTTTATTGTATAAAGTTGATGGGTGGGGAAGAAAAAATAAGGTGTAATATTGCTTGTCAAACGGGTGGGGAAGAAAAAAAAGGGGTGTGGCTTAAGTTAATTTGAATTATATATGAATCATAAGCCAGGTTTAAGTTTGAGGAGTACTCGCTCTGTATTTTTAGAGAGAATCTTGTAAATTCTTCTTAATATATAATACCTCCGGTTCGGAAAGATCCTCCTTCTTTGACATATTTTACTATTCACAAACTTCACTTTGATCGTTGTTTGTGATTTATGTGTAAGAAAAAGTATAGTCATGTGAGATCTTGTTAGATTCGTTTTACTATGTATTTTATAAATATATACTTTTTATAATTTTTACAAATACATAATTAGAGATATTAGTGTGTATAGTTTTGCGTTGACATGCGTGAAAAGTGAAAGTGGAAGGATCTTCAGGAAGGAGGGAGTATACAAGAAAAACTATAGTCATGTGTGGTCTTGTTTGATTCGTCTGAATGAGTATTTTATTAATGTTCAGTCGTTATAATTTTTTTTACTAATAAGTGATGAAAGATATTTAAGGTCAAAAAACTTAGGGAGTAAATATATAATAATCCCTCCACACGACTAGTCAATCCTCACTCGAGTTGAGTAGTGACTGAATTTTGACCAAGCTTTGACTGAGTAGAATTTTGACCGGAATTTTACTCGGTCGAATTTTGAACGAGTCAATCCTATGTACCTGGCAAGTTGTCTTGGACTCTTGTCTCATTAGCATTTAGCACTCCTAAGGTAGAGAATATGTTGGATTTAGCCATTTTGCTTTCGATAGTACTTAATAATTGTGTTTTTGAGTTTCTTAGTACCTCAACTCTGCTCGCCAACAACTCGAGCAAGAGTGTTTTCTTTTTTTCCTGGGCAACAATTAGCTTTGAATGGTTATGGGAGGCCAATTAGCGAGATTGGTATAAAACAATGCAGCCCTCAACCATTTCGGTATATAAAAGACGTTAGCGACATTAGGTACAAAAAAATGCAGTGGCACGTGAGAGACGCATAGCCTCAAGTTTTCATCTCCCGTGGGCCTTCAGCCTTGTCATAAATCTTAAGTCATAATAATCTCCATCACATCAAGCCCAAACTTGTGCGAGCTAGGAGAAAGCTGTCTTTCCTGTTATACATGACACTTATTTCTCATTCGACTAATAGATAACCTTTGCTCTTCGGAGAATGGTCAATGGCCATTTGGATCATAAATGTTGACTGCTGAGTGGGCTATATATGCAACCTTGCACATAGAAGCCAGAACTTCATTCTAACTAGGGCCTAATCTTTATACTTTTTCAAGTTTTAATTGTAATGTTTTGTCCTAATGTGCATATTAATTGTTGGAAGCTTTCCATTAAAAACCATGTAAATGCTACATGTTCCCATATGCTAGCTTAGCTATTTGGTAAATAGAACTCCAAATCACACATTTAAAAGAACTAATGAAATTCTACACATGCAGAGTTTCACAAAAATTACAAGTTACATTCTTGGTTACCTATTAAAGTACATCACAGTATATTATAAACATACAGATTATGGCAGGACTCTGCACTAAGTTGCTGTGTAATTCATCAATATCAATGGACAAGAGTGCTTCTCAAATCTCAAATGCTTAGAAATTAGGAGACCTATCAGACTTCCTGGTCATGGTCACTTTCTATTGTATGGGCATTCATTGCTATTTTGCTACTACTTCTTTGAACCTCTATGAGATGAATAGTATAAATTTTACTTTCTGTCACAGAATATGCTTTTTCATGTTTGCTTTTCATATCTCCAAGGTGCACCTTCTGCTGGTGTCTGCTTTAGCAGTTTTGTTTGGTTTGAATAAATTTAGAAATCTGTGAAGTCTTATAAGGTGCGAATGGTTTTTGAGAAATTTTAGTAGCTTTGGCCTTTATATTTTAGTTTTGTGAAATCAAACCTACAGATTTAGAAGTATGCAAAAGGTAGTCAGAAAATAGAGAGGATACTGATTGACTTTGCAAATATGCCCAAGTGCCATGATGTCATATGATATGTGTAGATGGCTTTGTTTGAGATGTTACAATCTCGAAAATGGTTTATGTTTTACTATGAAAAATCTCTCACTTAAGTAATAGAAGTGTCTTTATGCATCAAAATGTGATGTGGCCTTCTTTTTAATTCTTTACGCAGCCATGATCTTGTAATTTATTGTTTACTAATTACTAGTGATGTTCCTTGGTTATGCTACTTGTAAGTTTATATCAACTTTTGTCTTTTCATGCACACATTTTCACTTTGATCTTCTTCCTCTTCATCATGTCTTTTTATGAGATTTTGATGTGGCATTTCTCTTTATCTGGCAAATTTTGCATTAGTATAATCTCTTTCAACTAATACTTTATCTTTTGTATGATTAATGTACAGTCGAGTCAATGGCATACATTGTTCCTTGCATACAAGACATTAGGAGTGGTCTTTGGAGGACTAGTGACATCCCCACTTTATGTTTTTCCTTCGATGCACTTGAAGTCTCCCACAGAAGAAGACTACTTGGGAATTTTTAGCATTATGTTTTGGACTCTTAGTCTCATTGGGGTTGTCAAATATGCAGGAATTGCACTGAGAGCTGACGATCAAGGGGAAGGTATTAGCTATTTTTATCTGTTTGATGCAAAATTTTCAACTCCGGCTTTTGGCTGTTGATGTCCTTTCTTTTTATATGTTGCTCTGGTCTTTTATAGTTATAAGTACCATCCTCACTATTATCACATGTGCTCGCAATGTTGTTGGAAATAGCAAAATTTTGCTGACCCAGTGTATATGTTTCAGGGGTCATTCTGCACGGCCTGCAGTGAATATTATTCTTTAGAGCTTCTAGTGCATAGCTGTTTGCTTTCCTGGTGATTGCAGCTTATTTAAAAGAGAAGTGATATATGTCATCACACAGACTCACACAGTCACTCTGATATGTTTGTTGCACTTTCCAACTTTACATACATTATAACCTTTGTTACATGGAATTAGGGGTGAAAGTTATTCGGATAAAATCCAATCCAATCCAATCCGAATTAGTAATTCGGATCGGATTTGAACTGTGTTCGGATTGGATTTGGATTGAGATTTTTCAAAAAATTTTGATTTTTGGATCGGATTGGATTGAGGGTAATTTGATCCAAATATCCAATATAACTTAATAGTAATATGCCTTGTATTATGTATCTGGATTGGGCTTAAGTGCTTAACTGGTTTTTTTCAATAAAAAACCTACTCCATAGCACTTCAACCCTTCCCCTAGCACTTAATTCCTCATTTCCTAACTATACTAGGCTGCTGTTGTGCTTGATTCATTTCATCGTAAAACTAGAGTTTTAAAAAAAATCGGATTTTTGGATCGTATCCAATCTAGAGTATGAAAATTCGGATTGGATTGCATCGGATTCAAACTCTAATTGGTTTGGATTCGGATTGAAAAATTGAAATCCAAATTTTATTCGGATCGGATTGGATTAGACCCTAATCCAAACCGCACACCGAACTTTCACCCTTACATGGATTATCTATTTCACCTACTTATCCTTGTTGGATCCTCAATACTCTGACATAGGTATACACATTTTGACACTTCATTTTGGCCCAAAATCACAGCAATCTTTTCATAACTGTGGAGTCTGAAACTTGGACACTGAATTGTGTCCAAATGAATAGCCGAGTCCAAGTAACATAGATTATACCCAAACAATTGGGCGTGCATCTGGCTTGGATGTTGTGAAGTAACAAATTCGACTTTGGAGCATAATGGAACCCTTTTTTCATGCATGTTTTGAATTAGAATATTTGAATGAGTTTAAATTTCTTATAACATGAATTGTCATATGTCATCTAGTGCTGTGATGATGTTCAATCCAGAGTGGCATGTTTTCTATTGGTTATTTGATGAAGACCTTTGTCTCTTGGTGATGTTATATTAAAGAAGTGTGTTCCTGGATTATTAATCTACTGTTTCGGTTCGTTTTACATTCTTTTTTATCTTGTCTAATCTCATTCTTATCAATGATTTCATAATATATGCACAGGTGGGACATTTGCTCTGTATTCATTACTTTGTAGGCATATGAAAATTGGAATTCTTTCTACGAGAGATGCAGATTCTACTCGTTATGAGCACCAAGAACAGCAGGTTAAGGTTGGCAAAATTTTTGAAAAAAGTGTGGTGGCTAGAAGGATATTACTGTTTATCTCAATTCTGGGCATGTGCATGTTGATTGGTGATGGGATACTTACTCCTGCTATCTCAGGTCTAGCAGAATGTTTTATTTCTCACTACTGCTATATTGGGTTATTCATTCACCTCTATATTTCTTACACATCTTAAATAAACTTTTTTGTTCCCTGGATCAGTGTTGTCTGCGATTGATGGCATAAGAGCCCCATTTCCTGAAGTTGGCAAATGTAAGCATGGATATAATTTTTTTTGCTTGTGCAGCAAACTTTCTCAAGTATTCAAACATATTATATGGCTGAATACATGTCATAGAAGTGTATATAGATACAACGATTGCAACTATTGGATAGAATAGATCAGTAGATCTTATTGAGAACCTTGTATAACTTTGGTTTTATGGAAGAGAATATATTTGTGAAGTTCAATACGGATTTCTTTTGGCTGAAAGATTTTTTAAATGGTCCTTTTTGTTCCATCGTGCACCCCTCTCTCATGGCCTTCTCTTGATTTCACTTCTGTCCATTCACGCGTAGGGCAATAAAATATATCACCTTGTAAGCTATTCTTCAGCTTGAACTAAAGATGGGTTCTATTCAATGATTCGATCTAGTTCAGTTTTGGAATTGTGCTTTTTCAGTCATAATGGTGTCTGTTTTCTTTGGTGTTAAATTATATTCATATCAATCTTGCAGCTGCAGTTGAAGCTCTTTCGGCCACAATTCTCATACTTTTGTTTCTACTACAAAAGTTTGGTACTTCACGAGTGAGCTTTATTTTTTCCCCCATAATGGTTATGTGGACGTTGTCTACACCATTGGTTGGGATTTACAGCATCATTAAGAACTACCCAGCCATATTCAAGGCTTTATCCCCGCAATACATTGTCACATTCTTCTTGAGAAATGGGAAGGAAGGTTGGCTGTCTCTCGGAGGCACAATTCTCTGTATTACAGGTGAACATCAAGAGCAATTCCAACTTAATCTCTTCTCGCAGTTATTTCTCTATTTCAATTTAATCAACTGTGTGTTTTGTTAGGTTTTGCATACTACTGAAGGATTCTTTTCACATATTCCTACTATAGTGAGAGCCTATTTGGGACCTGGCTCAAAACTCCTTTGCCACTGTGTGCATTCATATATTATGGAACTAGTTACAACATAACTGATAACTGGATAATGCCTAAATGTTATGCTGCAGGTTCTGAAGCCTTGTTTGCTGATCTAGGTCATTTTAGCAGAAGTTCTATCCAGGTCAGTTAATCTTGACAAGGACTATTTTGCTCTTTTTTCTCAACATAGTTAAGAATCTCCTAATACTCGTTCTCTATGTTACTCAGACACGGATTAAGTGTCTACTCGGATACGGGTGTCTAAGTGTCCGACTCGGCAAATTTTGTAGAAAAAATAGAGTTTTTAGTTTTAAATGAAGTATCCAAGTGAAGTATCATGTCGGACACGACACGACACCCGATTTTCGAGTTAAATGAAGGTGTTGGAGTAACATAAACTCGTTCTTCTATTTCTTTCTTGTAAGCATTCTACATGTTGGCCTTTTGTTTCCCTGATAGATGCCTGACTGTTTTTATTCCCTCAGATTGCATTTCTATTCATGATATACCCGTCCCTGGTATTCACTTATGCGGGGCAGACAGCTTATCTCATCAGACATCCTTATGACCATGAGGATGGATTCTATAAGTTCATACCAACTGAAGTTTATTGGCCTATGTTCATTGTCTCCACGCTTGCCGCTGTTGTTGCCAGTCAATCATTGATATCAGCCACCTTTTCACTTGTCAAGCAATCAGTTGTTCTGGATTATTTTCCTCGGGTTAAGGTGGTGCACACTTCCTCTAGCAAAGAAGGCGAGGTTTACTCCCCAGAAATCAACTATATCCTCATGATTCTATGTGTGGCTGTCATACTGATCTTTGGCGATGGAAAAGACATTGGAAATGCCTTTGGTAAGTTAACATCATAAGCTCATAAATAATATTTTAGAACCAAGTGAACCATTTCCATCTCCTGATAGTTTCAAGAGTTTTCATCCTACAAGAATTTGAAAGTTCCTTTGTTGGCACTCCAGATACTGTGTCTTGACAAGTGTTCGAACTTATTTGGGGCGTTCGAGTGATATTCTTCATATCATGATATTTTATTACCATTGTGACAATTTATTACCGTTGTGACAATTTGCTGCTACACTGCTACTCTGCTAATACTAATCACTAAATTATTGTTTGCAGGTGTTGTTGTCAGTCTGGTCATGCTTATCACTACCATACTTCTGTCTCTAGTCATGATTGTAATCTGGAGAACATCACCCATATTAGTGTTTCTTTTTTGTTGTACATTTATAACAATGGAAGGCATATATGTCAGTGCTGTATTAACCAAAATTCCAGAGGGTGGATGGATCCCTTTCGCGATTTCTTTCATCCTTGCATTCATCATGTTCGGTTGGTACTATGGACGGCAAAGAAAGATGGACTACGAGTTGACACACAAGATAGACATTGACAGACTCCGCATACTGTTATCTGACCCTGGTGTCCAAAGGGTTCCTGGAATCTGCTTCTTTTACACCAACATTCAGGACGGCCTAACACCCGTCCTTGGACATTACATAAAGAATATGAAATCACTCCACAAGGTCACGGTTTTCATGACCCTTCGCTACTTATTGGTCCCGAAGGTTGCACCACACGAGAGAATTCTAATCACCAAACTCGGCCTGAAAGGGATATATGGGTGCGTAATCCAATATGGTTATGCAGATTCACTACATCTAGAAGGTGGAAACCTTGTGAATCAAGTAACCACGTGTTTGCAGGATCATATAACACATCACTCGGGGAGTTCGCCATCTGATCAAATGGGTACCCAAGAGGAACTTTTGAACTTGGAGGAAGCTAAGAATGTCGGTGTCGTTCATGTTCGAGGAAAAACAAGGTTTCACATAGGTCAGAATTGTGGCTGGTTTGACAAAACTATGCTTGCATTTTATGAAATCATGCACAGCAACTGTCGGTCTTCTCTACCTGCTTTAGGTGTGCCACTTACTCAGCGTATGGAAGTCGGTATGCTTTATGAGGCTTGATATCATAAGCAGAAGATACAGTTTTGTTCCTACCTTTTCATATAGGAGCAGTATACAAAAAACATTACTGCAAAAGTTGAATACATAAATTGGAAAGCAAATTTGAGTACATGGTGTATTATAGGATTATGCTTCAGGTGAAATGTAATTGATCTAATCCAGCTAACTGAGCCATCAAGATCACCCCAATTTGGTGGCATTTATGTGTATCCTAGCCATCTCACTGGTCATGTAATTGATCTAGATAGTTAGTTATTCAAGAGTAAGCTGAATGACAATTTTGTCCCTGTAGTAAAGAAAATCTAACTTTTTGCTCTCTATTTACCCTTGTTAGGTGGGATAACCATTAATTATAGACATAGCAATATAATCTTTATTGTGCTAGAGATATTTTGGTGAAAACCACTCAGTAATGCAGGGCCTACTAGATTCCAATTAATTTCAGTTCAAGGCTGGAAGACCTAACTTAGGATAAAATTCTTCAAACAAGTGTCGCTGCATTTCTAATTGGTGTTCAAATTTGAGACCTTTGGTTAAGTTAGAATAACCTTTTACTAGATGATTCGGTCAGTTATTAGTTAGTCGGATTTTTAGTTTAACAGTCTCCAAGTAGTCATTCTTGATAAATAGTTCTTTTGGTGAGTCACACCTCGAAATTAAAACTGGATGGATGTTATCATCAGCATGGCCAGTAATACATTGCGAAAACTTATACTTGCTTCACAATTATTAAACCGCAGGAGAAAGAAAATTAGTAATTGTAATGGTAGATAATCTTATATGTTATCAACATCATCATTCGAATGAACCCAAAAATCATTAGTGCTCGGAAAATTGAACGACAGAAGTTTGTGCACAAACCAATATCCAACCACGTAAACACCTCCCAACCACCCCACTCAACTATAATAGTACTAGAAAGACTACACTCTTTCTAACTAGGTCTATTTCACACGTCCACTAAAATCTATATATGAACATTCACAAGATTATAATCAATCCACACACTAATTTAGACATTTAGTTACATAAGTTTTAGCAACTTAAATCAAATTGTCTTTAAGAACGTAACATGAGAGCTATTCACATTGCTATACTATGTTTTACGTTAACATCAAATGCATTGTATAAGAAAGGCAACGCTGCAGGAGAGTGTGGAAGGACTCCTATACCTTCAGCCACGGCTAGCATGACGGCTTGCTTGGCGGCAGCACGAAACGTGAGGGCTAGAGTTTCACCTCCGTGTTGCTCGAAGGTCGCGGCCTTAATAAAGACCGCTCCTAGATGCTTGTGTGCTGTCCTCCTCTCCCCTTTGGCTAGGCAGGCTGGTATTAATCCTGGTATTGCCATTACTATTGCTAAGAGATGTAGCATCAAAAACCGACCTATTGGAAAAAAATGTGGACGTAAGTTTTAACCTCCAAATTTCTTCTCCTTTCTCTATGTCACGTTAAATTGAGTTTTTTGCCGGGATATACTAAGGTAATAGGGCATTTTGTGGGGACATATCTCATTAATTATTTTTTTGCGGGGAAATACCAACCTAAATTTAAGTTTTGTTAAAAGGTACCAAAAACACTCGAAAAACATGATCTATTCAATAATTTCTTACACTATTAGAATAAAAGGGGGAAAAACACACTAAACAATCAACATTAACATCACTAACTACAGAAGATTTCTCATACGATACAACCATTGCACCAGTGTACTATTATCAGTGTGATAGCCTGATAGGCATTAATTCTTTTTTATTGTTACGAGCCTTTTTTGCTTGACTATATTTTGACGAATTTACATTAAATAGCTTACCATAGTTTATGTTATCACTTTGGCAGGTTATACTGTTCCTTGAAGATCATATACAGGATAACTTTTTCTGAGAATATGAAAATGTATTACTATAATTAAATAAAGCTGAAAAATTGTAACAATTTATCAAAGTTAAGTCATATCCACTTAACAAACTTTGTAATCAATTATTTAAATTTACTATGTCTAGAGAGTTTGTTGAAATCCAGTGACTGGTATAATTTAATTATGTTCTCTTTCTGTTTACATTCTTCTGCCATTCCTATTTCCTCTAACTAGTTCTTTTTTATATTATTAACTAGTTATTAGGCTCGGGCTATATTCCGAATAAAAAAAAATTTCATTTATTATGTTATAGTTTAGAATAATAACACTAAATACCACTTGGTCTAGTGGTTAAAACTTTAGTTTATGAACTTGGGGTCATGGGATTAAAACTTAGACTTTAGTTTATGAACTTGGAGTCATGAGATTAAAACTTATACTATGCAATTTCTAGTTTTTTTTACTGTACATGGATTACATGAAGTAAAATACTCCTCAGGATAGTGTCACGTACTAGTATATGGACCCGGGCGTTGCCCCGGGTTGACATTGTGTTTCCGAACTTGATATGCATTTTTTTCCATTCCCACTAAAATATACAAATATAATAATATGAATAATTAAAGCATGATTAAAAGTTGGTTGAGATCGTAATTGTGTTATGTTATAATAGCAAGAGGCCATGGGATCAAATCTTGTTGCAAGCTAATTTTACTTTTGTTAATCGACATAGCTTAAATTATTCACTATATTTAAAAAGTGATATATTCTCTTCTTAATATGAAACTTGAATAGTTGCCTAATTGATGTTGAGGTGGTGGAGTAGTGGTATCGCTTCCCACCTGTTATCCTTGAGGTATAAGAATCAAACCTCATAGGACTCATTTGAGTAATTTTCCATATGCCCTCTCAAGTGAGTCCCCTTCATCTTAAAAAAAAAAAAAAAAAAAAAAGCCTAATTTATTTTATATTAAAATTAGATGGTCTCTTATAAGATCGACTCTTGCTGCATATAGGTCATATTTTTTTTGTTTCTATCTCTTTGCTTTCTTTAATTCCACGGTCTCCATCAACATCTTACTTATTTTAGAATAGATGATGTATGGTAGTATTAAATGGTAAAGCACTAAAGCTCCTATAATACACAAAAGTTTAAATATTATAGATCTATACATGAGACGAGGTTACAATATACTTCCTCCGTTCTTTTTATATTACAATAATTACTATTTTGGGTAGTTTAATTCACATCTATTGCAACAATTCCAATTTTAGTATAAAAAGCAACTTTAATTGAAAATATTGCCCTTACTTTATCTTATTAAAACCATCATTAATTACTCACTTTGCCTTATAAAATTGCTTTTATTTTCTAAGGATGATTTCTCTCCTACTCTAGTTAATTAAAGAGTTACTTTTATGCTAAACTACTCATTTGTTCCAAATCCTTAAAAATTGTGTCCAAACACATTATTGCAATGGGAAAAGAACGGAAGTAGTATTAGTTCGGCTAAATTTTAATCGGATTAATTTTTACTATTTATAACCTTCAATTTTGGCTCTTGTTTGGGACATTTTTGGACTTCTCCGGCCTGGTCATATTTTCTCCCGAAACATTGCTAGGAAAGCCGACGTGACTTGTGATGTTGCACGGGTGCTTGGCACCATTTGTGTTGCCTCGAAAAGCCTCTGAACACCCCATTTGTTCATTTCTCGTGAAACCCAAAATTACCTCACAATGAACGTAAAGGCATCCATATATTCGTTTCAAGTTACATGACTCCTTTCCAATGACCTCCCATGTCCCTAGGAGGCATCTTGTGGCATTCGGAGCTCGGACCCGGGGAAAGTCCGAAAAGGTGTATTATAACCTTCAATTTTGGCTCATTTTGGGACATTTTTTGACTTCTCCGGGCCTGGTCGTATTTTCTCCCAAAACATTTCAAGGAGTGCTGACGTAACTTGTAACGTTGCGCGGGTGATTGGTACAATTTTCATTGCCTCGAAAAGCCACTGAACACCCCATTTGTTCATTTCTCGTGAAATCCAAAATTTTCTCGAAATGAACATAAAGACATCCACAGATTTGTTCCAAACCACATGACTCCATTCCAATGTTCTCCTATTTCCCTAAGAAGCATACCGTGGTGTTCAGAGCTCGGACCCCGAAAAAGTCCGAAACCGTTATTATAACTTTTGATTTTAGTTGTTTTTGCGACATTTTTGGACTTCTCTGGTTCTGGTCATATTTTCTTCCGAAACATCTTAGCAGTACCGACGTGACTTGTGACGTTGCACAGGTGCTTGGCACCATTTGCATTGTCTCGAAAAGCTTCTGAACACCCCATTTATTCATTTCTCGTGAAATCTAAAATTGCCTCGAAATGAACGTAAAGGCATTCAGATATTCGTTCCTAGCCACATGACTCCTTTCCAATGACCTCTCATGTCCCTAGGAGGCATCCCTTGGTGTTCGGAACTCGGACACGGGGAAAATCTGAAAGCGTGTATTAACCTTCAATTTTTGCTATTTTTTAGACATTTTTGGACTTCTCCGAGCCTGGTCATATTTTCTCCCAAAACATTCCAAGGAGTGCCGACGTGACTTGCAACGTTGCGCGGGCACTTGGTACAATTTGCATTGCCTCGAAAAACCACTAAACACCCGATTTGTTCATTTCTCGTGAAACCTAAAAATTTTCTCGAAATGAATGTAAAGGCATCCACATATTTGTTCCAATAATCCACATTACTCCTTTCCAATGATCTCCCATGCCCCTAGGAGGCATCTTGTGGCGTTCGGAGCTCAGCCCCCGGGAATGTTTGGAAGTGTGTATTATATAACTTTTAATTTTGGCTGTTTTTGGGACATTTTTGGACTTCGCCGGGCCTGGTCATATTTTCTCGCGAAACATTCTTAAGAGTGCCGACGTGACTTGTACCGTCGCGCGGGTGCTTGGCACAATATGCATTGCCTCGAAAAGCCTTTGAACACCCCATTTGTCCATTATCGTGAAACCCAAAATTGTCTCAAAATGAATGTAAATGCATCCACATATTTGTTTCAAGCCATATGAATCCTTTCCAGTGACCTCCCATGTCCCTAGGAGGCATCCCGTGGCGTCCGTAGCTCGGACCCCGAAAAAGTCCGAGAACGTGTATTATAACTTTTTTGGGACATGTTTGACTTCTCCGGGCCTTGTCATATTTTCTTCAGAAACGTTCCTAGCAAAGCCGACGTAACTTCTAACGTTGCGGGGGTGCTTGGCACCATTTGTGTTGCCTCAAAAAAACTTTGAACACCCAATTTGTTCATTTCTCGTGAAACCCAAAATTGTCTCGAAATGAACATAAAGGCATCCACAATATTCGTTCCAAGCCACATGATTCCTTTCCAATGACCTCCCATGTCCCTAAGAGGCATCCCATGGTGTTCGGAGATCGATTGTCGGGAAAGTCCAAAAGCTTGTATTATAACCTTCAATTTTGGCTGTTTTTGGGACACATTTTGACTTTTGCAAGCTTGGTCATATTTTCTCCTGAAACATTCCTATGTGTTCCGACGTGACTTGTAACGTTGCGCGGGGGCTTGACACAATTGGCATTGCCTCGAAAAGCCTCTGGACACCCATTTGTTCATTTCTCGTGATATCCAAAATTGCCTCGAAATAAACGTAAAGGCATCCACATTTTCGTTCCAAGCCACATGACTCATTTCCAATGACCTTCCATGTCTCTATCTTGGAGGCGTCCCATGGCGTTCGAAGCTCGAACCCCAGGAAAGTCCAAAAGCGTGTATTATAACCTTCAATTTTGGTTGTTTTTTCGACATTTTTGTACTTTTCCAGACCTAGTCATATTTTCTCCCGAAATATTCCCAGGAGTATCGATGTGACTTGTAATGTTGCACGAGTGCTTAACACCATTTGCATCGTCTCGAAAAGCTTCTAAACACCCCATTTGTTCATTTCTCGTGAAACCTAAAATTGCCACGAAATAAACATAAAGGCATCCACATATTCGTTCCAAGCCACATGACTCCTTTCCAATGACCTCCCATGTCCCTAAGAGGCATCCCGCGACGTTCAAAC
The DNA here is from genome assembly GCF_026745355.1 of Beta vulgaris subsp. vulgaris. NCBI lineage: Eukaryota > Viridiplantae > Streptophyta > Magnoliopsida > Caryophyllales > Amaranthaceae > Beta > Beta vulgaris. The sequence goes on along the minus strand of NC_079207.1, from coordinate 6,757,278 downwards.
CTCGAGAAAGTCCGAAGCGTGTATTATAACCTTCAATTTTGGTTATTTTTGGGACATTTTTGGACTTCTCCGGGCCTGGTCATATTTTTCTCCTGAAACATTCCTAGGAAAGCCGAAATGACTTGTAGTGTTGCGTGGGTGCTTGGCACCATTAGTGTTGACTCGAAAATCCTTTAAACACCCCATTTGCTCATTTCTCGTGAAACCTAAAACTGCCTCTAAATAAACGTAAAGACATCCATATATTCGTTCTAAGCCACCTAACTCCTTTAAAATTACCTCCCATGCCCTAAGAGTCATCCCGGGTCGTTCGGATCTCATGCCCGGAAAAGTCCGAAAATGTGTATTATAACCATCAAATTTGGTTGTTTTTGGGACTTTTCCCGGCCTACTCATATTTTCTCCCGAAACTTTCTTAGGAAAGCTGAAGTGACTTGTAACGTTGCGCGGGCGCTTGGCACCATTAGTGTTGACTCGAAAAGCCTGTAAACACCCCATTTGCTCATTTCTCGAGAAACCTAAATCTGCCTCGAAATGAACGTAAAGGCATCCATATATTCGTTCCAAGCCACCTGACTCCTTTCCAATTACCTCTCACGGCCCTAAGAGTCATCTCGTTGCATTCGGAGCTCGGTCCCCGAGAAAGTTCGAAAGCGTGTATTATAACCTTCAATTTTGGCTATTTTTGGGACGTTTTTTTAGTTCTCTGGGCTTGGTCATATTTTCCCCCGAAATGTTCCTAGGCTAGCCGAAGTGACTTGTAACATAGCGCGGGTGCTTGGCACCAATATTGTTGACTCGAAAAGCCTTTAAACACCTCATTTTCTCATTTCTCGTGAAACCTAAAACTGTCTCGAAATGAATGTAAAGACATCCATATATTCGTCTAAGCCACCTGACTCCTTTCCAATTACCTCCCATGGCCCTAAGAGTCATCCCGTGGCGTTCGGAGCTCAAGCCCCAGGAAAGTCTAAAAGCGTGTATTATAGCCTTCAATTTTGGCTGTTTTTGGGAAATTTTTTGATTTCTCTAGCCTGATCATATTTTCTCCCGAAACATTCCTAGGAATACGGAGGTGACTTGTAACGTTGCGCAGGTGCGTGGCACAATTTGCATTGCCTCGAAAAGCCTCTGAACACCCCATTTCTTCGTTTCTTGTGGTACCCAAAATTGTCTCGAAATGAACGTAAGGGCATCCACATATTCGTTCAAAGTCACATGACTCTTTTCCAAGCAATGACCTTCCATGCCCCTTGGAGTCATCCCGTGACGTCCGTAGCTTGGGCCCGGGGAAATTCCGAAAGCGTATGTTATGACCTTGAATTTGGCTTTTTTGGGGACATGTTTGGACTTCTCCGAACCTGGCCATATTTTCTCCCGAGACGTTCCTAGGAAAGCTGAAGTGACTTATAACGTTGTGCGGGTGCTTGGCACCATTTTTGTTGCCTCGAAAAGCCTCTGAATACCCCTTTTGTTCATTTCTCTTGAAATCCAAAATTCAGGATTAAATAACTATTGTTGCATATATAGAATTTTGTTGTAGTTTTGTTTATTACCAACAAAAGATGTATATAATACATCATAGACTATAGAGGTAGCTGAGTTTTTTAGATGGAAAAATATCATTTTGTGACTGAATATCATTGAGGCAGGAAAGTCGCTGGTCTTTCAAATTGTCCTCTCGAGTTTCGGAAATGGGAAACATGATATCTTCATGAGAGTTTCCATCCTAAATAGATTTTTCGATTTTTTATGATGTTTATTGATTTACGCAACCTTACTTCCACTTCTTTAGTTTTGTAAGGGATGTTTTCTTTTTTCATAATACAAAGCGATGGCCTTCGGGTTTATTTTTACCAAGAGGGTTGATTCTCTGGTGGCTTTTTTCATAATTTGCATTTTTCAGGATATTTTTTTAAAAATATTTTTTACATTATATACTAATTATTAATACTTAAATTTGTGTGTTAATAAGTTTGTCCAGTCGATGAATCGGTTCTTTTCACCTTGTTTTCAATCCTTATAAGAAAAAAAGTAAGTTATAATATAAGTTAAAATAAGATTAATAAGATTTAGGCTATGTTCAGTTCACCTTATTTTTGCTTATTACAGATCTAATCAGATCATATCAGATCAGATCAGAAAAAATAAGTTCAGATCAGAAAAAATAAGTTCAGATCAGATCATGCTTATATTTAAAAATTATTATATTATTAGATATCTTTCATTACATATTAGTAAAAATTATAATAATTGAATATTAATAAAATACTCATTGAAACGAACCAAACAAGACCTCATATGACTATATTTTTTCTTATATATTGAGAAAAATCTAAAAGATAAGATCTTGTAATCAGATCAGATCAGATCAGTTCATATCAGATCAGATAAGAAAAAATAAGTTCATATCAGATAAGTTCATATCAGAAAATTTCAGGTGAACTAAACATAGCCTTAATAAGTTCAAATAAATCGAATTTCACAAAGTTAAAAAATTTGGCGCGCACACAACTAAACGAAATTAAGTACAAAACAGCTACATAGCAACTCATTGCCACGATTAACCTTCTCATTTCTCAATGTAACCCTTTCCATTTACATAAGTTTAGACTTAGATTTTGAAATAATCCTAGAAATAATTGATAACCTTTTGGCCAAAATGTGATTAGCTAAAGTTGAGAAAAGTGTGGGGCAGCAAATATTGTAGTTTGTACCTACTTAGACCGTGAGCAATTTTTATCCATTTCGGACATACTTAAGATTTCGTGGGGTAAGCTAGTAGGTTGTGGACATGCCCTAAAAAGTGAGAAAGGTCAATAAAGGTTTTTCCTTCACTCACAAACTAATCATTGTCTTAAAGAGACAAAGCCCGTTTAATCACTGTCTCCCACTATGAATGGACCATCTCTCTTGAATCCCTTTTTTTGTTCTTTTACTTTTGAATGTAATGGAAATAAGCAATTTATCATATAATTAAGCAATTTAACTCTTAATGCTTTTCATAATTTGAGCAAATTGCAAAATCTTCAAAATCTATGAACATGGTGAGCAATGTATGGAGTACTTTAAATTCTGATTTTCTTTTCCTTTTTATATGGACAAAAAGATATTTTGTCCGTTTCGTTTTGAATATAACAAAGTGGTATCTTTTATAAGATATAAAATATTTCATTCTTGCATTTAAAATAAAACAGAGGAAGTACTAAAGTTTGGCAAAATGTCTAGTTTTCTACAACTTGTAAAACTAGCTCGTTATTGGCATTTTTTCATACTAGATTCAAATGCAAGAATGTATACTTTAAGTTATGATTTCTCCATCTTTTTAGATGATCTATTTTGACTTTTGACACTATTTACATGCGTAACTTTGACTACCTTTCGTGATTTGTACTTAAGGAAAAATATATTCATGTGGGATCTTGTTAGTTTTGTCTCAATATATATATATTTTCATAATATTCAATAATTTTTGTAATTTTTGCTTATTGATAATTAGTGATATGATGTAGAGGTTTAAAATAGTGCATTGGTATGTGTTTCCAAGAAAAACAGGTCAACTAAAAAAACAGAGGAAGTAAAAAGTTATACCTCACGAATTAATTTATAAATTATACAACTGATAAAAATAGAACATTTAAAGTATTTTAGGTGGACATTAAATACCTCAGGAGTTTAAGGGGTTTAAGGGGTTAACAATGTCCTCGTGAAAGGATTTAGGGTTTAAGGGGTGAGGTTAGGGGTTAACAATGGCAAAATGGTAAATAAAGCTAACGAAAACTTGACATTGATAGTAATTGAGGGCATTTCATGCATTTTATCGAAATAGTAAGGGTATTTGGTGCATTTTTTTAAAGTAAGGGTACCCCATGAATTTTGAAATACAACATGAATACCTAGTGAAAAAATAAAAAAGTTTGAATCTGACTCCGTCTAAAAGGTCCTACTCCAAGCCAGGGGGAAGTCGGATTGCCAAAAAAACCTACTCATCCGAACTAATTTACTCTGAAATTGAGGCAATTAGTCTTTTTTTAAATATCAACGTATGATGTATATATACTCTGACTCCAACGTTGAGGCAATTATAATATATAAGATTTCTCCAATAGAAAAAGGTAATGATTAGATTGTTTGCATTATATAAGATTTTGATATGATTGTTCAAAAAAATTGTAATGATAAAATTATTTGTATTACATAGGTTTTTTTTATATTAAACAAAGTTGGCGAGAAAAAAGTTGGATCGAGTCGAAGTTTGGTGTTAGGATCTTAGGTCGAGTCAGATTTGGATTTTCGGAGTTGTGACCGATTTAAAATCTAATTTCTTGTAGAGTCAAAATCGGATTATGCACAATGCGCTCCATGTTAGACCCGTTGTCATCCATAATAAGATATAGTTTCAATTTCTATTTTATCTAGTTAATACTCCCTCCAGTTTTAATTAGTTTATCTACTCTTTTTTGGGTTGTCTCTTATAAGTTTACCTACTTCTTTTTGTCCTACGTAGGGATGGCAACGGGTCGGACTTGGATCGGATTATGCATAAACCGACTTCGACCCTCCAAGAAGTCGGATTTTAAATCTGTGTCTGACTCCGAATATATGAACCCCGACCCGACTTAAGATCCGAACATCCGAATCCGTCCCGACTTAAAATCTGAACATCCGACTCCGAACCAGATCCGACTTATTTTTCTGCCCATTTTTTTATAATAGAATAGTCTTCTATAATACAATAATCTAATCATTTCAATTTAATCTAATAATTATATGGAAATTTTATATAGTACAAATAATCTAAATGGTTATTTCACCAAATACCCCCGACAAATCAAAAAATTCACAATATACCCTCAATATTTCAGAAATGCACCGTATACCCTTGAGTTTTCGAAAACGTGCACCAGACACCCTTTTGCCTAACTGCCATTAACCCACAGTTAGCTTTATTTACAATTTTGCCATCATTAACCCTAATCCTAATTAAATCTAACCTAATCTAACCCTAATCCTAATTTAACCTAATCTAACCCTAATCCTACCCCTAAACCTCAGCAGCTCCCCCCTCCCCCACCCCCGCAGCCGCCATCCCCCAAGCACCCTGCCACTACCCGCACAACAGTAATCCCTCGCCACCCACGCGCATCTCTCTCTCCTGATCAAATTGCGCGAAAATCAACAAGGGTGGGCTGAAAGAGTACGAAAACCGACAGGGGTGGGGGGAAGGGGTGCGAAAACCGACGAGAGCAGGGGAATGGGTTCGAAAATTGACGGGGGGGGGAAAGGGTGCGAAAAACTGACGGGGGGTGGGGGAAGGGGTGCGAAATCCTACAGGGTGGGGGGAAAGGTGCGAAAGCTGCGTGGGGGTGGGGAGGGGAGGGGTGGGTGGTTGCGGGGATGGGTGAGGGGGGTGGTTGCGGGGATGAGGGGCAGCTGTGGGTTACGGGGGTGGCGTAGTAGGGTGGGGTGGAGAGGGTGGCGGCTGCAGGAGAGGGGTGGCGGCTGCAGGGTGAGGGTGGTGGGCTGGGTAGGTTAGGGTTTGGGGTGAGGGCTTAGGTTTAAGGGTTAGATTAGGGTTAGATTAGAATTAGGATTTAGGATTAATAATGGCAAAATCGTAAATAAAGCTAACGGAGAAATAACGGACGTTAAAAAAAGGGTATTTGGTGCGCAAAAATGAAATGTCAGGGGTATATGGTGAATTGTTGAAACATTGAGGGTATATTGTGAATTTTTTGATTTGTCAGGGGTATTTGGTGAAATAACCGTAATCTAAATATTACTATTATTTTTAACAATCATTTCTTCAATGAGAAAATCCTATATAATACAATTGGTCAAAGTTAGGTTATAAATAAATAATACATTAATATAAGTAAGAAAAAAATATTGATTGACTCAAAGTCAGAGTCGGATTCGGATCTCGGATTATTTTATAAGATCCGACTCCGACCCTCCTCCGACTCCGACCCTCCTCCGACTCGTGGTCGGACTTTTCAAACGGAGTCGAATTACTTTTTTGTCGGACTCAACTCGGGTTTTTTTCTTTCAGATCGGAGCGGAGTAGGGTCGGATTCGGGCTGGATTGCCATCTCTAATACTACAGTTCCACTAATCGTTTATTATTATCGTTACATTCTCACGCTATTTTTCTTGGCCCACAACTAGGGATGGACATGGACCTAGTACCCAGACTCAGTTGGACCCAACCCATTTTCAAAGTTTGGGTCTAAAAAAAATTGAGACCCGAGCTTTGACCAAATTTAAATGAGCCGAGCTCGAACTGTTCACGAACAGGCTGTTTATTATCACCCTAGTTTTTACATGTTTTATTCGTTTTTTCTTTTTTAAATATTTGAGATTTATAGGTTTTCTTTAATTCTTTTAGACAATGAAAATAATAACTTATTATTGTGTTATATCTAGGTAATATATTTATTTATATATATAAATATATTATTCTTTTATATAAAAGTATAATCGAGTATGTTTACGAGCTTTCCTGAACGGAGCTTTGCCTAGCTCTACTCGACTCGTTCAAGTCTCGAGCCGAGTCCCGAATCAAAAATGAATTTTGATCGAGCCGATTCCGATTTATTCGTGGACATGCCAAGCTCATTATTACCCTCACTCCTTGGCAATACATTTGGTGAAATCTTAATGACTAAAGTTCAACTATTTTAAATAAATGTAGACACCAGTTTTCTATATTGTACAAGAAAGGATCTATATCCTGAATCCTCTATCAAACAATTAATAAGTTGTTCCCTTGAATTTTTTCTATGTTTAAGAGTCGACATAAAAACAAATTCTTTTATTTGGCAACCGTATATACATGAGAGAATTTTCAAAGGTAAGCTAATATTAGTACAAATGTACAAGAAAAAAAATATAATTGAATGTTATTGTCCAGACAAATCAATTCAGATATCTAATAGTATGTCATAGAGTAAATCTCAGTATATCTGTTTGACTGGTTTGGATCAAAATAGGCCCGGTACTTGTTATTCCTCACAACTCTTGACTAGGGCTGTTCAAAGTGCGGTCTGGACCGCACCAAACCGCAACCCAAACCGTTTTTTCGCGGTTTGGGTTGGTTTGCGGTTTTAAAATTGCGGTTCGGGTTATGATTTCAAGCAAACCCGGTTTGCGTTTGGTTGGGTTTTTAATTTTCGTAAACCAAAACCGCACCGCAAACCGCAATTTTACATATTTAAAAAAAAAAAAAAATTAAATACACTTATGAAGGTGACATACAAGTATAAAATTGAAAAAAGAAGTTTGAGGTAAAAAACTCTAACACTTTTGATAAATCATTATATATGTTTAATTATGAATTCAACTTCATATCTATTTGGACTCTTATTAACAATTTTTTTTTATCTTAGATTACAAAAGTAATGTCGTGGAGAAAAAAAATGGTTAAACCGCAACCCAAACCACACCAAACCGTTTTGCGCGGTTTGGGTTGGGTTTGTTTGGAAAAAATTGCGGTGCGGTTTGGGTTGGAAAATTTTCAAATCGTATATTTGCGGTTTGGGTTGGGTTACATCCCAAACCGCACCAACCCAAACCGCGAACACCCCTACTCTTGACTCGGTAGAGAAAGTGTTGATAACTCATAGTGAGATGCTAAAATGACATTCCATAAAATTTTGGTACAAAAGCTAAGTTAAGTCAATATGGTAACAAAATAGAGTCATTTGGTATCAAACTTCCACTTTAATACCAAAATATAGTTATTTTGGTTTTGGTCGTGATAATATATTTTGGCGTTTTCATATATTATTTCGACCCAAATTAAAAATTTAGACTCTCCAAGAGTGCAAGTTCGCCTAAAAGACAACTAGAGACAAACAAACTCCACCTAAGTTATTTTAAAAGCCAGCTTAAGCCGACCCAATCACACCCGATTTATTCCGACCCAAGTCATTCTAAAAGCCAATTTCTTTCGACACAAGTCATTCCAAAAGCCAATTTCTTCCAACCCAAGTCATTTCGACACCGATTTTTTTCCAACCCAAGTCATTCCGAAAGCCGATTTGTTACGACCCAAGTCATTCTGAAAGTCGATTTCTTACGACCCAAGTCATTCTAATATCGATTTGTTCCGACCTAAGTTAGTACGAAAGCCGATTTCTTCCGACCCAAGTCATTTTGAAAGCCGATTTCTTCCGCCCAAGTTATTCTGAAGTCGATTTATTCCGACCCAAGTTATTTCGAAAGCCGATTTGGACCGAATTTACCTCATTTCACTCCGATTCAAATTCACCCGACGCAGCCCCAGCTCACTCACCCAGTTGAACCCGAGCCAAATCCACCCAGTTCCGACTCATGGCACACTCTCACCTAGATTATTGTGACCCGAATCATTATGATCTAGGTTGGGTCAACCAAAACGCATCCAGTACCCGGTTTGACACCACTATCTAACATTATGAAATAGTGAAACTTTTGACTGTGGAAGTAATGATTTTCATAGCACTTTATATAAAGGAATATCAATTATTAAGGACACTCAATAACCAACATTGGACATATGTTATTATATACGACAAGATCGCAGTAGGCAAGACAAGGAAGTAAATCTTCCTTTTTAAATGTTGCTCCCTAGTCTTAGGCCATGTCACTACGTGGGTTGAAATCCTCTTGAAGGTGTGGGCCTCTAAAGGTTTTACGATCGCCCTTTTATAATTGAGCCCAGTTAAAACTGGTTGGGCCCATCTTTTTCTTAAGTAAAACAGAATATTGAAAGAAAACAAAAAAAAAACAAAATAGAACTTCTCAAATAGCATACCAGCCTTTTGTTTTTTAATACCCCATTCATTTTTATTAGTTTATCCATTTCTTTCGTATAGAGTTTTAATAATGTTGTGCGACATAGAAAGAAAGAGAAACTACTCCCTCCGTCCCAAAAATATAGTTCCCATTTCATTTTGCACGGTCTCCAAGACATACATTTGACCTACGATATCTTCTATTTTTTTATCAGTAAAAAAATAAAAAGTTGATATTACGAATTTATACATTGAGATGAATCTAACAAGACCCCTCGTGAATATTTTTTTTTTGTATACATTAGTAAGAATAATTGGTCAAAGTTTTTAAAATTTGACTCCCAAAATAGAAACGGAAACTATATTTTGGTACGGAGGGAGTATCACTTTATATTAAAGTTGAATGAATGTATGATAGAAAGTTAGTGGTCCCATTCCAAAAATAGAAACAAAAGAAATGGGTAAACTAATAAGGGAAGTTCCAAAAAGAAATACAAATAAAGTAATAAAGACCGGAGCGAATATTACATTACAAGAAGTCACTTTTGAGTAGAGTAATGAGTGCCAAGTATTATCCTCATGGTGATGTTTGTCAAGCAAGGTTAGGATATTCTTCTAGCTATTCATGGCGGAGTATTTGGGGTGCGAAGAGCTTGGTAATGGAGGGTCTAATTTGGAGGGTGGGAGATGGCATGAAAATTAACATATGGAGCGATCCATGGGTGGGGGACGAAGAAGGTAGATTTATCAAGAGTGCTCGAGTGGAGGGACTAGAAGTGGTGGGGGATTTAATGGATGTTGACAGAAGGGAGTGGAATACAGAACTTATTGACAGATGTTTCAATGAACGTGACCAACATTGTATTATGGCGATCCCTCTAAGCGCTAGATGTTTACAAGACGAATTAACTTAGGCGTACTCTAAAGATGGCACTTATTCGGTGAAAACCGCTTACATGTTGGGTAAGGTGGGAACCTGGATGATTTTCATAGAGTGTGGAACATTTTGTGGAGCTTAAATGTGTCGCCTAAGGTTCGTCATTTCATGTGGCGCGCTTGCACGAACTCACTCCCGATGAGGGTTGTGCTTAAGCGACGTCATCTCGTTGAAGAAGCTATTTGCCCCTGTTGTGCCAGAGAGGATGAGACGCAATCACATCTATTTTATAGCTGCTCGATGTCGCTGAAGTTGTGGGAAGAGCTGGGTTGTTATGTGTTATTGCAAGGGGTGGAAGATGAAGCCATGTGTGATACGCTCGTTAGATGGAGTGAGATGGATGCAAATATGGTTCAAAAGGGTTGTTATATCCTTTGGAATGTTTGGGGTGAAAGAAACAAGAAAGTGTTTGAGAATACTAGCCACCCCGCCACTGTTGTGTGCCAGAGAATCATGAGACAAGTTGATGATTTTAATTGTTATGCTGTGAGGATTTATGGTGGAATGCGATCCATCACGGCTCCGAGCCCACCCCGATGGTATGCCCCCCCTGCTGGAGTTATTAAATTGAACACGGATGCCAGCTTGGCCGATGAAGGTTGGGTGGGACTTGGTGTGGTAGCCCGCGATTCGGAAGGTAAGGTGTGTTTTGCTGCAACTAAACGTGTGCGTGCCTTCTGGCCTCCCGAGGTAGCTGAATGTAAGGCTATTTATATGGCAACCCGCTTGGCTAAAGCTCATGGGTATGGTGATGTGATTTTCGAGTCCGACTCTCTAGTAGCTACCAAAAGATTAACAAAAGCAGCAATTTTCTTCTCAGATTTGGATGCAATACTTGGGGACATTCTTTCTATGTGTAATGCCTTTTCTTCTGTTTCTTTTTCTCATGTTAGAAGGGATGGGAATTCTGTTGCCCATAACCTCGCTAGAGTAGTGCCGTTTGGTGTTGAGCAATGTTGGGAGCGTCATTGTCCTAGTGTTGTAACACCTTATGTACTTATGGACACCTTATCCCTTTGATTAATGCACTTCTCTTTCCCCTCAAAAAAAAAAAAAAAAAAAAGACCGGAGCGAATACTTCAATCTTCACCTAAGTTTTCTTTTTTCTTTAAAAAATAATATAAAGCCACTAAAGTGTTTCTTAATTCTTACTATATCTCTAAAAAGTTGTGTCATCAAAATTAATCATTGTTGTATGGGTTGCTATCCAGCATCCAGGGCCGTCTTGGAAAATTTGGGGCCCCGATTCTAATATAAAAATTGGGCCCCTAAATTTATAGAAAATAAAGATGGAACTCATGGAAGGTTAGAGTTCTAAAGATGGAAAGTTGAAAATCTAAAGATAGATCATTGACAAATTTATTAAGGATGGGAAATAAAGGCGATTTCTTCAAATATGAAGTAAAAATTTTAAAATAATATATTTTGGGGCACTTATAATTTAGGAGGCCCTGTGCTATTGGGCTCTTTGCACGCCCGCACATCTACCCCTTTGCCAGCATCTAAGGTTAGAGAGGACAATCTAAAGAATCTAACTTGTAACCACGAGTCTGATACATGTTGGATTGGTTCTTCTAAAATTTAAGAAAAATTGGATTATAGTTAATCTTATAATATAATCTCATCTGGTTAGTTGATTTCCTAGTGTGATTGAATTATGACCATTTATTTATGATAATTTGTGTTGACTAAGCTATTTGAAATACCTAGAATTCTTTTTATTATCGAGTTAAATTATAAACTTGACATATCTCTATATAATAGTAATTATATCTTTGCAAACTCCTCGATGGTGCCTGCATGTTATCCTTTCACCCTCCATGTCGAGAAAACCTTGGATAAGGAATCCTATTAGGTTTGATCTTTATACCTCAGTAATACAAGATGAAAAATGATGTCACTACTACGATTCCTCAACCTCATCAATATAAAAAGTTAAATAATGCTTCTTCATCATTGGCAATACACGATATGGACTTGAGTATAGTCTGACTACAATATTAGATTTTATATCTTCACATTACTAATATAATCCTTCTTTGGAATTCTTACAAGAGTTTCAATGACAAAAAAAAACACTTTATAATGTCTTTAAATTTAGATATCTACTTTGTTCTTATTAGTTACTTTTTTATGGTTTCTAATTTAACTATTAATATCTATAATCATAAATTCATATAAACTTCAAATTCAATAAGATTATATATAATTAAAATTTTCTTATACTATTATATTGTGAAAAGTTTTTCGGTGAAATTTTAGTTCTACTATCAAGACATACAATTCAAATTAAAACAATAGGGAATCAAAGAAGTGTATGTTGAAGTTTGTAGTAGAAACTCTAAGTTTGGTTCAAAACAATATGACGAGTTTTTTTATTTTTTGTCCCACATTGAAAAAATTAAAGGGAAGAGTAAGGTTTATAACCATTACTATTCCTTTACCCTTTGAGTTGAGTAACAATGAGGCTTTTAGTGGGTATGTGATGATGTGTAGTTATCACATGCGCATTGTTCACCCATTTTGAGCCATGGGCCTTGGGGATGGAATTAACTTAACGTTTTCCTAATTACTCTCCACGTCTTTTGTCATTGACCGTTTTTCCAACGTTATCAGCCATGACCTGATCATGTTTGGTTTCTCATTTTCCCTATAAATACCACTATTATGGACTTCTGGTATTCCTTGAGGACACTGAAAAAACAAACACATCTTCCTCTTCTCCAATTTCCTCTTTCTGGGCAATATTAAAGAGTTGTCTGCCTGTCTCAATCTGCTTTTCCGTCAGGGACAAATTCAATTTTAAAACAGTATTTCATTCACAACACAGTTGTTAAAAAAGTTAATTTAATTAGTAACCAATTTTCATTCCTACAATGTATATTAACAGGTAGAAAATTTCAAACAATAGTGGGAGTAGCATTAATCTTTCAAAATCCAACTAGATAACCTTTTATGTATCCTTCGATATCGACATGCTAAAAGAAAGACAACAACTTAATGGACCAAATGCGCCATGCTGAAAATGAATGATAACTAGTGCACGACTTTTTTTCTCTTCTTTTCTGAGGGTAACTAGTGCATGACTTTGTGGTGTATAACTAATTGCTATTTCAAAGTCAAAATCACAGGACTTCCTAAAAGATCTCTCTGCCACTGCCAGAGAAGAATGTCACCTGTTCAAACCCAACTAACCATAACTACTTTTTGAATTTTTTTTCTTATATGAAATATATCCCTTTCCTTTTGACAAAAATACAAATATAAGCCCAATATATGATGTAAGCATGTTCCCAAATTAAAATTTCATCTAAAAATGTTTTTTAATTTTATGTATATTATCCTTCGTCTTTTAAAGATTTTTTAATTTTCCGTTGAAGTTCAATTTTAAATATTTTCATACTTTTACTTTATTTTTTCTTTGATAATTTGGTAAAAATTTACATTATCTCACAAGTACTCTCTCTGTTTTTTTTATCATTCCTACTTTTCTGTGCGCGTCTTCCAATGCGCATTTTAAAACTTAAATATCTTTCATTATATATTAGTAAAAATTATAACGATTGAATATTAATAAAGTACTAATTGAGACGAATCAAACAAGACCCCACATGACTATGTTTTTTCTTATAAATTGAGAACATTTGAGAAGATTCTCTCTATGCATGAATAGTGTCAAGATTCCAAGTGAAAAAGATAAAAAAAACAGAGGGAGTATATCCTTTTCATTTATATATATAAAACAAAATGATTTACTTTCTTCGCGTTAATTTCTTTTTTAATAATTAAGTATAAATACTAATGAGATTGCTATTCTAATATATTTTGAAAATTGTTAGAATATTTGAAATCCCTTATATATGTAGACGGGCCTTGGTTCATTCGCTCTTCTTCTAGCTTTTGCTCTTCTACTGAAGCTTTTTGCAAATTACAATGGATGATACTCGATCGACCCCAAGACATTTGAATCGAAGATAATGCAAAACATCAATAGGCTATCACATGCTACTTATATACCTATATACTTATAACTTTATGGTAATTAAACGTTTATAAAATAATTTTTCGGATGATTATAAATATTAGTCATGTGAATTTCGTTACGTACCATATATAATAAATAAAGAAATAATGTATTACATCATATTCATAGCTAAGAAATTAGAAGAGAGATGTACTTCGTTACTAAAGCTATCCAACCTATATATACACTCTAGAGATTAATTATCTTAAACTAAGTTATCTAAGTCAAAAGAAGATTGACATTCTTGACAACTAATGATAGTACAATAGAATTTAATAGTATACATGATACTTATATCTACATTTTGTTTTTCTCACCCTTAACAATTTGTCAACCCTTGGTTCTAATGATGGTAATGGTACCCCTACCTTGGGTGTGAATTTTGGTTAAGGCCACCACGGCCTTGCCGGATAAGCCAGGGCCGTGGCGCGACACGGCGGGGCGGCAAGCAAAGTCCCCCACAGGGTGTTTAAGTGGTCTAGTAGGAGGCATTAGTATCCTTCTGTTGATGTCTTTGAGAGTTATATCCCCTTCTTCTCCTCCTGGCTTTACTAGACCAAATGGGTATACCATCTTAGTTGTGTTCACCTCCTTCATTTTCCTCTTTTCCCTCTCATCATCTGTTGTAACAACTAGAGCAACATGTATCAACTAATTAGTTTTGGATAAATTAAAAGTTGCAAATTTTACAAGATCAAACAATAACTTTGAACATCATTGGTTTAGTAATAAAAGAATTAATATAGTGTTAGTTATCGAGTTCATTCATCATACACCTGGGTCTACTATGCATATCCAAGACTAACTTTTGCTGATTCAAAACTCTCAGGTTTTAGTACATTTTGCTCATTTGGATGATTTCAAATAGCAATGAGCAATAACCCTAAGTGTACTGTAATTACAATACACCCGGACATATGATAACTAACATAATATTATTTGACGTAAAAGGTTAATGAATAATAACATATTTTACATATATTCTCTATCATATGGTTAATAAACACAATAAAATTAATATTGGTTAGTCATAGAAAAGTTCCAAAATAATCCCACAAATCCAATAAATAATATCACAATGTTTTTTACTCTATTATGACAAGATTGGATGACACTATAAGTTGCTAATCTAAAATTAATGATATAATCTATACGTGATGATTATTGAAATTGAAATGACTTTTTAAAACGATCTAATTGAGCCAATTGACATTTTTTAGTTCTATAATTTTGTTTTGTAATTATATTAGTTTATATACCTAGACAGGTTTCAGATTTGACATGTTAGCCAATTTTCCACTTAGTACTTTAGTTGAAATATGTGAGGAATAATGAGACGTCTACAATTTATAACGACCACTATATAGTTGGGTGGTGATGACCGATGAGTATTTTCTTTAATTATTATTTGCATGGGACCTCTATATATTTTGTAATAGTTGATACTTTGGTGTCGGCAAAAATGGAATTGGATGAAACAGCTCAATGCTAGCTAATCTGGAGGGTAGTTTAGCGAACTACTCTTTCCGTGCCATAATATAATACTTGTTTCTTTTTTACACGATTTTCAAAATATAACTTTGACCATATTCTAAACGAGATAAGCTATTTATGTTCAATTTATTCTAGTAATTTATTACTTATTCTTATTATAACCAAATCGTGCTAAAATTGTTAATTCGGAATATATGACCATTATTAATTTATTATTTCTATTTATTTTATTACCAAATATCTCATATCATATTCAAGAGACACAAGTCACACAATCCTCCAATTGACTCCACATGTATCAAATTTAATTTACTCGAATTCTGCCTCTGGATAGTTTTGTTGATATATATGGTAGATATCAAACATGTCAGCATGCCTAGTTAAAAAAAAACACGCATGTAAGAATTTGGACTGTGTTTTTGAAAATTCTTCAACTCTCTGTATGTTTTACCCGCAAAACTACACTAGGACGTTTCTTACTTTCTTTATTACTTTTTATGGTTAGTGGTACACGTACCACACTTTCCTTTTTTTAATAGGTTAAGATGAACGACTTTACCGTACTGACACCTTAGCTCAGGTATAACCAGCCAGATTTACAGGTCAAAATTCTTAGACTGAAGGGAGATGGTAAGAGAAACCTCACCCGCAAAGAACTCCTAATGAAGTTGATCCCATGACCTTAAAATTATGAAACCAAACCTTTACTACAAGGCCAAGCCTTACTTCACCACACTTTTTCTCTTAGTGCTAAAGTTGTTATTATTCCATGATGAACCACTATAGAGTAAGTAGATTACATAGTCACAGCACATGCGTGGTAATTTATGGTAATTGACAAGAAATTACTAGGGGAAAAGGCCTCAACTCTCAAATGTAATTTGGCTATATTCGCAGAAATTCGGGACTTGTCGATACCAAAACTGAATATTTGGTACAAGTTCACTTCAGAAGAACTTTTGGCCAATAGTACAATTTATTCTTCATATTTATAGTTTTATAATTGATAATAAATCAACGTAGACTGACATCATATAAACTAGTAAACTATTAGAAGTATAGTTCATGTGCTTAATAAAAAGTACTATTAAGATAGTATGCTTCTTCCGTTCTTTATTAATAAATAATAGCGATTTTTTTTATAAAACTTAACTATAGTAATTATATGGTAAATTGGAGAGAATTTGGGAAGGGGATGAGGAATTCAAACATATAACCTATCATTCACAGTACCTCAATCTTACTCACTAAGTCGATCAAAACATTCTTGATTCAAACTGCAGTCTTTATCTAGAAAATAACTTTTTTCTGATTTCGACCCATAATTAAGGAAAGTAGGCCCGAATTAGAGGCCCATCTTTTAGCACACATTAAAAGAACCCCACATTATATACCACTAAACTTAAAACACTAGTACCGTAAGACATGTTTTTTCTCTCGATATTATTAGTGGCAATATTTAGTTTTTATGAGCAATAAACGATATTATAGGGTATTGACATTATTTTCAATAATATAAAAGATTATAGGATCGACTCTCATTCTTAGTAAGAGGGATTCCGAGTTGGCGAGTTCGGAATTCCCCTCTCCCTCCCTTTGTAAAATACATCGAGTGAAGAGATTATAGGATCGAGTCTTATATATAGTACTATTATTATCATTTTATTGATCAAAGACATAAATTAGAATACATTAAAGGAACAAATCATAGAAAGAGAAAGAAGAGTAGAAGATAAGTACCAGAAATAGAAGAAGAATCAGTAGAATTGGTGTCACTATTGTAAGCAAAGTTTGTGAACTTTGATTTTAAAGAAGTTCTTTTGGAGAAAGAAGACAAGTCCATAATCTTTGGAGAACTCGTAATTGCTTTCTCTAGTAGTAATGTGTTCGTCTCTTGATAATTTACTACTTCCTCGTACATTCCCTTCACTGGTTTCTCCACAAATTCCCCTGCAATCCATGCATAAAATTCAATTTGTTAAATACATCTTCTTCACATAATCTGTATAATTAAGTATGACGCCTTGCTAATGTTGTAATTCTAGGAATATATAAATAATAAATATATAATTATATATGAATGTCCTGGATAGTACTACAAGAAAAAACATAGTTTGTGTAATAATAATGATCAAATGATCAACTCAGCCAAAAATTTAATCTGATTGTTGAGACTCGGCCCATAAAGGGTTTTATACTCTATCAATAATCTAAATCATAAACCAAGGATGTCTTGGCCTAGTGGTTAAGATTGAGGTGCTGTGAACGATAGGTCACAGGTTCGAATCCCCCCTCCCCTTCTTTGTACTTTGTACCGCCTTCGTGGCTCATATGGATAAAAAAAAAATCAAAATCATAAACTTTTAGTACGGAGAATTTTTAACATAATTTTTGACATCTTTATTAGTTTATCCGTATTCTTTTTTGGGATGTTTCTTATTAGTTTACCCCTTTTTTTGTTTCTATTTTTGGAATAGGGCCACTAACTTTTAATTACACGTACATTCAACTTTAATATAAAATTATAATTTCCTTTCTTTCTATAACTTACAACATTATTTCTCCTATAACTCTATACAAAATAAAGGGATAAATTAATAAAGACAGGAAAGAGTAATTTATACATAAGAGAATGATTATCTAATAGAAGTACATTTTCTTATTAGTACGAGGAATTATGACTAAAAAAATCAAAATAATTACCTAAGGAGTAATGCATGTCATCATGATGAGTAAGCAAACTTGCATGGCTGAATTCTTGACCTTCTGTTTGCATGCTATAGTTTGCAAACCAATTACTCCAATAACTCTACAAGAACAACAAAAATAAACAACAAACATTAGTTATATATATTCTCCTAGAAAGAAAATAAAAATCACAACTTTAATTTGTAGAAATTGGAAATTTAGTTATTAGCACTTACAAGATCATCAAAGTGAGTATGTTCATCATCATGATGATCATGATGATGATGATGATGATGTTGATGATGTTGATCATAATCACCATAAACATTTGAAGAAAGCATTACTCGTCTTCTTTTAAAACGAACACTAAACTCAAACAAAGCATCTTCTAAGTAACCCGTTGAGAGGAAATTATTAGAGTAATTATAATCTGAAGTTGGTAACATTAATGATGCTGCATTGTTCTCCATATGATCTGCTTAATTTAGATTATTTGAAAAGAAAAATAGCAAATTGTTAACACTATATATAGTAGGAAAAAAGAAGGAAAAAGAAATAAAAGAAGATTAAAAGAGAAAGTTAAAGAATGATAAAAGAAAAAGAAGATTTAAGTAGAAAAAAATTACGTACAAGAAGATGTTATGTCTGCGTTGAGAAATCCAAGATTGTGTAGATCCCAGAAACCTAGGGAAGAGCTATGGAGGCTGTTAGTGTATGCCATTTTGGAAAAATATATTGAGGAAGAAAAAGAGGCAACGGTTTCTTTTAAATAGAGGGATATATATATAAGTGAAATAGTTGTCGCAAAAAACTCTCACATAAAAAAGGAAGTGTTTCACTTATTTTACAACGGAAAAAATATGTAGTACATAGATGGGGAGGAAAAATGGAGAAATGTGAATGATATTTTCAACAAGTGTAATAGTCTAGCTAATAAATGGTCAGTCAACCATAAGAAATTAAAGAGGAAAAGAAAGAGAGAGAATTGGAAGAAAATTATAAAGAGAGAAAAGAAAAAAGCATGCCATGTTTTTATTGGGATTCGTTAGTGTGTCCTTGTACGAAGAGTTTTTTTTTTTTGTTATTTTTATTGTTGATTTGGTAGATCTTGTTATAAGTATGATGTCATTTTACACTAGTGGATAGTAAGTTTTGAGGTTAATGGACATCGGTTTTTAGGTCAAAATTTTTTATTTTTTTTTTATTTACTCCATCCTTAGTTGGAATTGATTTTTCACAATTTGTAACTCATAAATTTTGACTATAAATTTCTTTACAAATATAAAATATTGACCTTTAGAATATATACAATGACATATAATTATAAGATCAACAATTGTACAAGTGATTATGAAAGATGTATAAAATATTGACCTTTAAAATATATACAATGACACAAAATCAATAATTGCATAGGTGATTATGAAAGATGGTCAAGTGTCTCATTTATAAGTCGTTAAAGGCAAATATTGTAACGAATAAAAATGAAGGAAGTATGTTGAATTTTTCTCTAGCAATATTTTACATGCAACCCTATTTATTTTCTTTTAATGAAATATCTTAATTGCATAATTGGACTTGATTATATAAAATCTCATCAATAGATTATGAGTGTTTTTAGATTTGATTTTTTCAATCGTGTCAACTCTTGTTTTAAAAATATCAACCTCTTCATAATTTAACTAGGATGCAATTGTAAAACTTAAGTGGTTAATAATTTCATTGAAAACGATGGAAAACAAACGACGGAAAAAAAAGAATGAGATATTGAATTACGAGTAATGTGTTACTAAACTACCCATTTTCGAGTTATACCTTGTAACATAACTTTGTATTTCTCTTTTGTCTGCTCTTGACTCATTACATGGAACTCGTTCAAACTCATTAGTTGTATATCTATCTCTCCTTAAAAAAAAACATAGTACTACATGATTGATTTCTCCTTCCTTGAATCTTTGGTTTATTGTATTCACATTATTTGGATGGATAAAAAGAAGGTACAAAAGATCAAAGTACAACCAAATTAAAAAATAAATTGCCACATTTTTAATTATACTTAAATTTTGGTATACTCCTATACATACTGTATATTGTTCCACTATTAACTATTCAATTATTTATATATCCACTTTGAATAACTTTAGATACATTTATGTTAAAGTCTATTCTCTCTGATTTTTTTTAAAAAAATTCTCACTTTCCTCTGCGCATCTCCCAATACACATATTTGAACTTAAATATCTTTCATTATATATTAGTAAAAATTATAACAATTGAAGATTAATGATGTACTAATTGAGATGAATCAAACTACATGAGTATATTTTTCCTTATAAATTGAAAAAAATTGAGAAGATTATCTTTAAATATAAATAGTGTCAAGATTCTAAATGAGAACGACAAAAAAAAACAGAAAAAATACTACATTTGGATTTTGGTTCTGATTTAGAAGAGAATTGGTTTGCAACTTGCCTTGTCTAATACTCTTCTAAATGTTTTTGAAAAAAAATCACTTTGGTGTCCTAAGGCATAATGAATCCACATACTCCTTTTTGCCTTTTTGGTACTATGAGATGTTAGGAATTTTCAATTTTTGTGCTCTTAAAATTTAGTAAAATCTCTTGTAGTTTGTAAATGAAAAAAAAAAGGTAATTATATACTTTACTTTGCTATTTTTCTTGGCACAATACTTTATTTTGTAATTCAAAATAGTTTTCTCTAGAAGTCTTTTATCTTTATCACTTGAAATCTTGATACTATTCACAGTTACGTAAAATTTTCTAAATTTTTTTCAATATGTAAGAAAATATATACTCCCTCCGTCCCAATTTATTTGCTACATTTGCTTTATCACAAAGACCAAGGAGGAAGTGGGGACAATTGCCATAACAAGAATTAATAAAAAAGCAAATAGGTAAATTGTGGGACCTATGTACTATATATGAAAATATTTACAAAAACAAGGAGGGAGTGATGGCAAATGTAAATAAAGTATGGGACCTATGGACTATATATGGAAATATTTGCAAATGTAGCAAATAAATTGGGAAACACCTAAATGGCAAAATATAGCAAATAAATTGGGACGGAGGGAGTAGTCATGTAGGGTTTTATATATTTCATCCCTATTAGTACTTTATTAATCTTCTATTTTTATAATTTTTACTAATATGTGATGAAAGATTTTTTATTCAGGGCCTCTTTCAAGAACCCCGTGGGCCGTGGTAAGATGAATTTCCTCTACGCTGCTATCGCACATGGTCTCACCTTTACAGGCCCCAACCCCCCAACAATATTAGTTTTTTTTTCCTCCACCAAGATTTAAACCTTGGTCTCCCATGTGTAAAATAGGAAGTCATGTCATTGGATTCAAGGGTCGTTGCTATATGTGATGAAAGATATATAAGGTTAACGAAGTATATTGACAAAAACATACCGTTAGAGTAGGAAAGATAATAAAAAATGTTGAGAAGTACTTCATAATTTAAAAATATAACCTATGTAATTCAATAATTAGAACCAATCAAGGCTTGACCTAGTCGTAAAGATTTGGCCTCATGACTTCAAGATAATGAGATCAAAATCCCATTAGGGACTCTTTGGGGGTGAGGTTTCCCTTACCACCTCCCTCCCTCCAAGGAATCTAACCTGCAAACATGGCTGGTTGTATTTGTGCAATGTGTCATTTTAGTAGGATCTTTTATCTTACCAACTTATAAAAAATCAATAATTAAGCAGGTACTTCACAATTTAAAAAATAAAAATTGTGTAAATTAATAATTAAACCATTCAAATTTGAAATGTTTCATGGCCTACTCTCTTAATTAATTAGCAAATAAAAAACTTTATTGTGCTTCTTTAATTTCTACTAATGATTTGGTAAATTTAGTCAAGGGTGTCGTGTGACTAATGAATGAGATATGATGTGGGCCTGTGGGGGACTAAAATAATTGACGAGGGGCTAATAATATCATGTTTTGGTATGCCAAGGCAGGCAAAAGGTAAAAAAATCATCAAGGACAAGAGAACATGCTTTAGGTTGTTAGACTAGACAGCAAGAACCAAGGGACTGAGTGATAGACAGTGAAAGACAATTCAAATTTCGGCTTTTGCTTTCTAAATTCTAATGCCCTTTCTTTAAAAAAAAAAGTTAAAAAAATATTGAAAAATTTCCGCAGGTATTTTGAGGTTTGACGTGATTCTCAAATTTGGAGAGTTTTTCAGATATTCCTAAACTTTTGTATTTGAACTCAAAATACTCTTATCATACATCGAAATTCAACTACATAATTTCTTAAGATATCCTAAAACTTAAATTTTGAACTTCAAAATCTAATAAAAATATTTTGAAAATTAAGTCAAATCTACAGATATTTCATGAAATTTCCCAAAAATATTTGAGATGAATTTGGTTACCAACCAAATTTTGTTTTATTTTATGGTTCGGGGTAATTCAGGAACCTTTTTATGTCTTTCTTCACTTTTTCTCTCACACTATTTTGTGCGTACAAAAAAAGGTGACACCATTGTATTGGCAATTTGGCATGATGAAGTGGGGACACCTTTATATATCATTCAACTTGCTACTCCTTTTGACTATATTTTATGCTTAATGCTTGTAGATTTTACTTTTATGTTACCTTATACAAGTATTTATTGATTGACTAGTAGTGCACATATGCCATATGGCATCCATGATGAAGGATGTACTTGCTCTGTCTTTTTCTAATAATACTCTTTTCGTTTATTGAAGTTTTACTCACTTACTATAGACACGGTATTTTAGACAATAAGAGATAGAGTATACATTTTGGGTCCACTCTCATCAAACATATATTTCCTCCGTATCATAATATTTGCAACACTTTTTCGAGATAATTTTTCTTAATATACAATTAGATAGAAAGAGATATGTAATTAGACCACTAATAATATTTCAAGTACATTATATCAACACCTAGGAATTAGGATCCACCATAACCACCTTATCACCACCAGTCGCGACCACCACCAGAACCACCCCGCCAACACCACCACCACAACCATCCCGCCACCACCAACAGAACCACCACCACAACCACCCTGCCACCACCATCTTCCATTTCACGAAAATTCACCAAGATCTTCATTTTGTATGTGACCAAATTATTAAAAAAAACAGGTCTAGCCATACCCCATCTTTGATCTTCCTCCCACAACATCGCAAAACAAAATCTCATATTCTCCAATGATTCTACCGTTAACCCTAAACAAAACCCCATATCTAACCACACCCCAGATTCTCCCGCAGCATTTTTCATCAAATCCACCGTGTGCTGCAAATACAGCCTCATCCGTGCACCAAAGCTCGTCGAGATGATCGCAGTTGTCCCTGACTCCGAGCGCACGTCTTTCCACCCGAAGCTCCGTGAAACTACTGAAATTGCAGATAAAGAAGAAGGAGATCGAAGGAGAGGTGAACGAAAGAGAGAGTAAGAAGCAGATCAAAGGAGCAATAAAGAAGGAGAACAAAAGAGGGAGAAAGAAGGAGATCAACCGTCGGCGAAGGAGAAAGGGAGTATGAGGGTAGGTTGGTGGTTGGCGAGGGAAAGAGGGAGGTGGTGGTTGGCTAGGGAGAGAGGGAGGAAGGGAGGAAGGACCATATTAGAAATGGTATTGTGGTGGTGGCTGGTGTCCAAATAATTAAATAAGGCTATTGTGTTTAAGGATTAAATTAGGTTCACAAATGAGTTTTTATTTTTTAAGTGTGGGTAATATGGTCATTTCACCCCCTAAAACTTACTAAATAAGGAAACAAAAAAAAAGTGTTGCATTTATTTTGAAACACCCCTGAATGGAAAGTGTTGCAAAGATTCGAAGGAAGTAAGAATATTTTAGGTGAAAGAACATTGGAACAACTTTTTCAGTTCACTTGTATTAAATCAATATAAATAGCAAACAAAAGTGGATCATAAGGTAAGTAACTAAGAATAATTCTTATGTCAATTTAGGAATAAAGTAAAGTGAGTAAAACTTCACAGAGCAAACTGAAAGGATAGTGAGTAGAATTTCACAATAAATAGAGGGAGTACCCTTTTCATTTGGAAATATCGTAATAAGTGACACATGACCGAATATATCAAAAAAAATCTACCTTATCTTTTTAAACATGTTGTTTCAACTTTCTAACTTTCTTAAACATGACAAAGAGACCACCATCTTTTACTTAACTCATCCAATATCTTCTTAAAACATTCCCAATTTCTCTCCCTAAAAACCTTGTTTTCAATTACGTTCTCTATGTTCCACTTAAAAAAGGGTAAATAGCATTGTTGGTAAAAATAATAAAGTACATGACTATATAATATCGACCTACTACGTAAGATTAAGGGGCGCACTCTAAGGAGTAAATGGAAATCCTTAGAAGCAAGTATGATCTATTAGAAATCTAATTTAGACACACGTCTATAACTCAGAATTTGGCCAACAAGTCGAACCTTCTTAAGATCCTCCGGTTATACTTGATGTTTCTGTCTAGAAATTAAGGGTTCTGATTCCTTTGCTTAGGGAGTACCGGGTCAGATTCGAATGTCCTGAGTTCAAAGTCCGTACGCCGGAATCCTGCAAAAGTAACGGTTAGACTGCCCCGGGGGTTGTTCCGGGATTGCCTCTCCGACGCTCAAGTCAGTAATCAAGCTTAGAGAGATAAAGTCTAGAGAGAGATGCTCTGGTTTGTTAGGTAAGAATTCAATACCTTCTCATTGATGAGGGGGTTGAGTATTTATAGTGCTGGGGATATCCCAACTGTAGGCCAGCAGGGGGGCACTGACAGCTGGGATGCACCATCACAGGTGGGGCCTCTGGAGGTTTAAGGCCTTTATTGGGCTTAATTATCCCTGGTAGCCTAACCCAGGAAATAAGCCCAAACAATTAGCCCCACGCCAGGAATGGGAAACATCGATGCCTTGCTGAAGTGTCTCCCGTTCGTGGCGGAACCTAGACAATTTTGAACCCAGGCTGATCTGCTTTTTATGCAAACAAGGAGGGCACGCGCCGACCCAGTCTCCTCAAGGAGAGGGGTGGCTAGTGCCGACCCGGTCTCCAAGGAGAGAAGGGTGGCTTGTGCCGACCCGGTCTCCTCAAGGAGAGGGGTGGCATGTGCCGACCCGGTCTCCTCAAGGAGAGGGGTGGCATGTGCCGACCCGGTCTCCTGGGAGAGAAGGGTGGCATGTGCCGACCCGGTCTCCTCGAGGAGAGGGGTGGCTAGTGCCGACCCAGTCTCCTGGGAGAGAAGGGGCAGTGCGACCCGGTCTCCTCAGGAGAGGGTGGCATGTGCCGACCCGGTCTCCTCGAGGAGAGGGGTGGCTAGTGCCGACCTAGTCTCATAAAGATATGGAAGTGTGTGGTTAGTTTACGGCTCGGACCGGGGGCCAATGAGCCCCATGCTTGTCCGAGCCGGTATCCACATTCGCTAAGTCAAACTAGGACTTAGGAAGCTCACTTGACCAAGGAGCAGAGCCTCCTTAAGCCGAGCTGGTTGGACGCGGCTCGGATGAGGGGCCAATGAGCCCCATGCTTGTCCGAGCCGGTGCCTGCTCTCGCTAAGTCAATCTGGACTTAGGACTTACTCAACCAAGGAGGAGTGCCTCCTGGGCCGAGCTAGTTGGACGCGGCTCGGATGAGGGGCCAATGAGCCCCATGCTTGTCCGAGCCGGTGCCTGCTCTCGCTAAGTCAATCTGGGACTTAGGAGACTTACTCAACCAAGGAGGATGCCTCCTTGGGCCGAGCTAGTTGGACGCGGCTCGGATGAGGGGCCAATGAGCCCCATGCTTGTCCGAGCCGGTGCCTGCTCTCGCTAAGTCAATCTGGGACTTAGGAGACTTACTCAACCAAGGAGGAGTGCCTCCTTGGGCTGAGCTAGTTGGACGCGGCTCGGATGAGGGGCCAATGAGCCCCATGCTTGTCCGAGCCGGTGCCTGCTCTCGCTAAGTCAATCTGGGACTTAGGAGACTTACTCAACCAAGGAGGAGTGCCTCCTTGGGCTGAGCTAGTTGGACGCGGCTCGGATGAGGGGCCAATGAGCCCCATGCTTGTCCGAGCCGGTGCCTGCTCTCGCTAAGTCAATCTGGGACTTAGGAGACTTACTCAACCAAGGAGGAGTGCCTCCTGGGCTGAGCTAGTTGGACGCGGCTCGGATGAGGGGCCAATGAGCCCCATGCTTATCCGAGCCGGTGCCTAAGGTTTTGGACCACTGGTTGAGGTGACCGAGTGGGTAACCTTGAGCTGATGAACTGGCAATCTTGAGCTGGTGAACTTAATAGCTTCTTGAAACACCAAATGCCACGTGGCAACGGTGGATTATTGGGGTGCTTGAAAACATGGTGGCGATTCAACTTCTGGACATTTATGGCTTTTGTGACGATTGATATTCCGGGAGTTGTGTCTTTTGAACAGTTTTGGGCATTTGGGAGGCCCATTAAGGTGGTGGAAGCACGGAGCCCGGTCCAAGATGTGACGCGGGACACGGAGACCGAGGAATCTGCCTATAAGTAGGAGAGAGGGGAGAGATTTTTGTCACTTTACGATTCTCTCTCTCTCTCTAAATTTGAGTTTTCTGCTCTCTCTCTCTACTTTAGAGCGCTTTCTCTCTCTAAGTCCGGGCTTCATCTTCTTCGTCCGACCAGGTACGCCATTGTTTTGTTTTTTCGCTAAGTTTTTCTTCTCTTTCTTTTAATAAAATCGGCCGACCCCCTTCTGTTGATAAATAATGGGGAGCTCGTCCGAGTCAGTGACACCCCTCCTCACCTCCTTATAATTTAGCCGAGGAAGTGAGGGGTATGGGAATGGTATTGGTGTCAACTTTAATAAGTTGCCCGGATCCCTCGGCTGTGCCTGAGGCGCTTTCCCTCCCGAGTACTCCTTCGCAAGCCGAGGAGGAGGAGCCGAGGGTGCCATCCCCCTACCCTGGGAGGTGTCCCTGGCCTATCCTCTTCGAGGAGTTACTTAGACAAATATGTCTGATGGTGTAGTTGGATAGCTATGCCGGGAGAAGAAGGCGAAGCTTCTACATCCGGTCGGCTCGCGTATCCAGATCGACCCCAAAGGCGGTCCGGGACGCAAAATTTCCACTTCCCTCTCTAATAAAGGCCTTGATGGAGGATGCCCGAGGCCAAGCGGCAAAGTTCCAAATAAAGGACCCCTATCTGTTGGTCCGACCCGATGCCAGCCATACCATCTTGTCTCCACCCGCCGGTTGCACGGCATTTTATTATAAGGCAATGGAACTAGGCTTAAGATTCCCGCTGACCCAATTTGAGAAAGACATTCTGAACGCCTACAACTTGTGCTTGGGTCAGCTCTCCCCAAATTCTTGGGGCGGCATCTTAGCGGTTCAGGTGATCTGTGACATCATCGGTGTCAAGCCGACCCTTACCCTTTGGCGGCATATGTACAAGTTGTTCGAAATGCCAGCCGGGGATCATGGTCCGGGCTGGTGGTGCTTTCAGGCTCGGCGGGGCTACCGTACAGTCCTTGATCTCCCCACTTCTCAGAAGGGGTTCCGCCGAGGGTTCGCTTTTGTGTACCATGGTGGGGAATGGGGCATCCCCATCGTGCCCTCGTCAGCCGAGCCAAACCACTGCTTGAATTTCAAGGTGCCTGAGCTATCCGACGAGGAAGCTGTGGCCGCTATTTACTTTAGTGGAGGCTAAGATAGTCGAGGTGGCGAGTGTTTTGTAGCGGGGAACTGGCTCCCGAGCTGCAAACTGTTCAAGAACGAGCATTTCTTGGCGGCCTTCGGCTTGAGTCCGGCCTTTCCTAAGGGTAATTCGGCAAGAGGGGGTCCGGTTGACTTATTTTATGCTTGTTTTGACATATTTGTTAACTCTTTTTTCCTTTTGCAGAAGCCTCCTAGCCTTCCTTAAAGAGACCGACCAAGAGATGGCCGAACGATGACCTCCGCTGCTCTGAAGGGCTCGGATTAGGGCCGAGATGAAGGCCAACAAGATTAACAAGCCTTCCAAGCCAAAGGTGAGCCCCCTTTTCATCCGACCCGGTTTAGCTTTAGATTTTCTATTTCTCACCAACTTTTAATGTGTTTTGAGGATCCTTCCAACCCTAAGCCGAGGAAGCGCAAGGAGCGCACTGAGGAGAGGGTGGAGATGACGGAGAAGGCCTTGGCGAAGGCCCGAGCCGAAACGGAGGCCTCGGCCAAGAAGGCGAGGCAAGAGCCTTTCGGGGAGTGAACAGCCCTGCCAGGCTTCTGGGGATGAAATACCACATTCTCCCTTCATCCGGAGGACTTTCGAGCCTGTGCGCAGTCCGAGCCATGCACAGGGGACCTCGCATACCGAGCAGACCTTATCCGAGGCGCCGGTCCCCTTTACTCAAATGTCCAAGACGGACAAGAGAGAAGGATTGCCAGTGCCTTGGAGATACTGGTTACCCAACCGACCGAGATACATCAACGCGGTAATGGGAGAAACGAATCGAGCGAACTCTTTCGCTCCTGGATGGACGTAAGTTTTTGCCTTACTCCTCTTTTTACTCTTATTGCCCTTTTAACTGGTCTTGTTTTGCAGTTTTCCATCCGGATGACTAAAGTGGCCGAGGACCGGCTCGCTTTGTACAAGAAGTCCAGGAGCTGAAGGACGCGGCTCGGTCACATTTTGACGAGCTATACAGCCAAGAGGACAAAAGATTGGCCGAGCTGGCAAGGAAGAGGCGGAGAGAAAATCGGAAGGGCGAGGAGGCCTGGCAGAAGGAGCAGAGGAGTGGAAGGAAGAGAGGCCAACCTCTCCTTGGCTAAGGAGAATGCTGAGTCGGCCAAGGTCGGCCGAAACCAAGCAGCTCAGGCCGAGAAGGAACTGGAGGAGGTCAAGCTCAAACTCTGCGGCGGCCGAGGCCAACTGAAGGAAGCTCAAGCGGCCGTTTCTCGTCTCAGGAGGAATGGTTCAACGCCTGAGAAGTCGGATGACTGTACCGATTTCTGCGCCGACGTGGGCCAATCTCCCATAAGATGGGCGAGGACGAGGCGCTTCTAGGCTTAAGGTAGCCTTGGCTGATTCCTGTCCCGAGGCCGACTGGAATTCAGTCTGGTCTCGCTACCAGGAGTTGGTCCGAGGCCGAGCTGAGATTAAAGCCAAATGGCTGAGGAGATGAGCTCGGACAGCGATCTGATGATGAGAAGAAGATGCTGGTAGCACCGAGCCACCTCCACCAGAGCAACCTGCTGCTGAGCAACCTGCACGGTCCTTCTACTTAGCTGCTTTAGGATTTTTTTTTTAGCTTTGGCCTTGTCGGCCTTTTAGCTTTTCTGCTTTCGACCCTGTTGTTTTTGTAAACTTTTGGTTGTATTTTACAACTTTTGATCAATTGGAATACAACTACTATTTTGCAACTTGTCATTTGTCGCATATTTTTCGTTATTTGCAATATTACACATTATAATAGATAAACTGGTTAAGTTTTGCTTTTTTGATCAAAAAATGAGACTGGCTAAGTCTTTTTATTTCTGGGGTAGAACCGACTTGTACAGACTGGTTAAGTCGAGTACATGGATGGTTAAGTCCGAGTTACAATTGATTGCTTGCTAAACCGACCAGGTAGTGCTGGCCTTACATCATGCCCCTAGTGCAAGTAACGAAAAAGAAGTTCACATAGAATCTTTTGAGATTGTCTAGGTTCCAAGGCCGAGCCAGGGGGACCCCTTCGGGAGATTCGAGTCGGAATGTCCCTGGCTTGATGATTTCTGTAACCTTGTAAGGGCCGTCCCAATTTGCCCCCAACTTCCCTTTGAGATGGGAAAGTCCGGTGGCTTCGACCTTTCGGACGACCCAGTCGCCTAGACTGATTGGCCGAGGCTTTACTCGCCGGTTAAAGTGCCTTGTGATTCTTTGCTTGTACCGGATGGCTTGTAGCAAAGCATTGCCTCGGGTTTCTGGCAATAGGTCTAAGTTGACGGGCTTTTCTTCTTCATTTTGGTCGAACTCATAGAATGTCATCCGAGGGGAGGGATTCCCACCTCGACCGGAAGGACAGCTCGCTTCCATAGACCAAGCCGAAAGGAGAGTGCCCCGTGGCTTCTTTCACCGTTGTTCGAGCCGACCAGAGTACTCCAGGTAGGTCGTCTACCCATGCCCCTTTAGCTGCATCAAGGGATTTCTTGATACCCTTTAGGACAATTTTATTAGCCGACTCGGCTTGACCGTTGGTCTGAGGGCGGGAGACCGCCGAGAACCTTGTTTGAATGCCGAACCGGGCACAATACTCTCGAGTCGGCCCGCTGTTGAACTGTCGGCCATTGTCTGATACCAAGGCTCTTGGAATTCCGAACCGGGTAATGATATTCCTCCATATGAACAACTGAACCTGCTTGTCAGTAATTGACGCCAGTGGCTCGGCTTCGGTCCACTTGGTGAAGTAATCAATAGCCACAATTAGGAACTTCCTTTGCCCAGAAGCCGGGGGAAAAGGTCCGAGCAGGTCCATGCCCCACTTGTCGAAGGGCAGGACTGCTTGAATGGTGGTGAGGGGGTGGCAGGCGCCCTTGGATTCCGAGTGAATCTGGCAGGAGGGACACCGCGGACTAAGTCCGAGGCATCAGCTTTCAAGTAGGCCAATAGTACCTGCTCTTAGCGCCTTTCCGGCTATAGTTCGACCCCCTTGATGGCTTCCGCAGGCTCCTTGGTGTATTTCCCGGAGGACATAATTTCCTTCCTCGGGAGTTATACATTTGAGGAGGGGATGAGTGAAAGACTTTTTATAGAGCTGCCTTTCATGCCAAAGGAACCAACCTGACTTATGCTTAACCGGTCGGCTTCTTTAGGATCCTGGGTAAGGTCCCGTCTCGCAAGTACTCCACAATTTCACCCATCCAGTTTGAGGATCGATTGAGTACGAGCTGCTCTTTGGCATTTATGCTAGGCTCCTTCAACACTTCCCAAGTTATGGTTCTGGGGGCCGACCCTCAGCAGAACTAGCCATCCGAGCCAGTGCATCGCTTGCTGATTTTCCGAGCGAGGAATGTGGTAATCCGGAATCCGGACAACCTTGCAATGACAGCTCGGGCTTTGGCCAAGTACATCCTCATGTTGTCCTCCTTGGCCTCATAGTCTCCGGAAATCTGACCCACTATGAGTTGTGAGTCGGACTTGGCTATGATTGAGTTGCCCCAGCTAGGATGCATAGCTGTATTCCGAGGATAGAGCCTCATACTCGGCTTCATTGTTAGATCCGAGAAATTCGAACTTAACAGCATATTCAATTTTTTCTCCGACCTGGGGTTTGATGACCAATCCGGCTCCACAACCACTCTTTGTGGATGATCCATCAACAAGCAACTCCCACTCCTCTTGCGAACCGACCGGGGGTCGAGTTGCGCATTCAGTGATGAAGTCAGCGAGTGCTTGGGCCTTGATGGCTCTTCGGGGTTCGAACTCGAGCCCAAAATCTGCTAACTGGTCTGCCCAATCACTCATCCGACTCGAGTGATTTCTATTCTCAATAAGCTTCCGGACGGGTTGTCCGGTTAGGACTTTGATGGGGTGTGCTTGAAAATAGGACTTGAGCTTCCGGCTCGCCATCACCAAGGCAAAGACCATTTTCTCAACATCGCTGTACTTTGCCTCGGCCCCCCTATAGGCGTGGCTGATGAAGTAAACAGGATGTTGCTTTCCTTCTCGCTCGGCTATCAGGACGGCGCTAAGAGCGTAGTCCGAGACAGCCAAGTAGATAAACAGGGGTTCCCCCGGCAAGGGGGAGATCAGTTTGGGCAAAGATGCCAAGTGATTCTTGAGGTCAGCGAAGGCTTGCTCGGCTTCGTCATCCCATGCGAACTCTTTTCGCTTCAGGGCCTTGAAGAACAACAAGCTTTTATCGGCCGACCGGGAGAGGAACCGACCGAGTGCCGCTAAGCAGCCGGTTAGGCGCTGTACTTCCCGAACATTCCGAGGCGATTTCATTTCTAAGACCGCTTTGATTTTGTCCGGGTTGGCCTCTATACCTCTCTCATCTACTAGAAATCCGAGGCACTTTCCCCCTTTAACTCCGAAGACGCATTTTTTAGGGTTGAGCATCATTCGGTATTTCCTTAGGGTGCTCAGCGTTTCTTTCAGATCTGCAGGGTGATCCGACTGGGCCTTGCTTTTACTATCATATCGTCAACGTATACCTCAATGTTCCGACCCAATTGGTCGCTGAAGATTTTGTTGACGGTTCGCTGATATGTCGCCCCGGCATTTTTGAGGCCGAAGGCATCATTTTGTAGCAGTAGACACCCTGAGGAGTGATGAATGCTATGAACCCTATCCTTCTCGGCCATGGGAATTTGATGATAGCCGGCATTTGCATCCATGAAGCTGAGAAGGGCGTGCCCTGCCGTTGAATCGACCAGCCTATCGATCTTTGGCAGAGGGTGATTGTCTTTTGGGCAGGCTTTGTTTAAGTCGGTGAAGTCGACACACATTCGCCATGCCCCACTCGGCTTTTTGACCAAGACCACGTTGGCCAGCCATCCGAGTATTGACACTCTTCTATGAAACCCGCTTCGAGCAGCTTCTTGACTTCTGCTGCTGCCGCGGCATTTCTTTCGGGACCTTGGTGCCTGAGCTTCTGCTTGATGGTCTGAACCCCTCTTTGATGTTAAGCTCATGGCACATGATTTTCGGGTCGAGCCCCGGCATTTCTGTGGCCTCATAGGCAAAGACATCTTGGTACTCCGTGAGCACTTGGATGATATCTTGCCTTGTTTGGGTCCATGGCCTTGCCTACCCTGACAGTCCGACCGGGGTCCTGGCCGATCGCGACTTCTTCGTCATCCTCGGCTGGCTGAGGACGCTCGTATTGCTTGGGGTTTTCAGTTATGTACACCCCGAGGCTGTTGAGGGCTGACCCCCTTCTATTTTCTTTTTTCGAGTCCTTTTGGACGTCGTTGTCCGAGTCCTTTTGGACGTCGTATTTTTGAGGCTATTCACATAGCACTCTCTTGCGGCCTGTTGGTCGCCTTGAATTTTTCCTACCTTCCCGTCATCAGTCTCAAACTGCAAGAGGAGCTGGTAGGTGGAGATGGCGGCCTTGGCCTTGTTTAGCATGGGCCTCCCCATTATTATGTTGTAAGGCAAAGGGATGTCTACCACCAAGAAGTCGATCGGTAGGCTTCTCCCCTTACCCTTTTCACCCATCCGAGTGGGTAATTTTATTGATCCGACCGGGTGGACAGAGTTGCCCCCGAAGCCTATGAGCGGCTGAGCCATGGGGGTAACATCCCGTTCGGTGTACTTCAGCTTTTTGAGGCAGTCAAGGGTGATTATATCAGCGGATGACCCACTATCCACCAATACCCTCTTCACCTTTGTATTCGCTACCTTGAGTTCAATGACAAGGGGTCGTCGTGCGGAACACGCAACGTCCGACTAGGTTCCCCAAATGTCATGACGGGGCAGCTGCTCGGGGAGCTGAACATCAAGACCTGATGTTTAAGGTTCTGGAGGTGAGCCTTGCGCGCTCGGCCGGTTAGGCCTCCCGACGCAAATCCTCCAGCGATGACACCAATGAACCTTCGTGTCCCCTGTTCGACTGACCCACCTTTTGCTTTCCCTTTTCTTCGCTCGACGCTTTAGGTAGTGGTTGAGTTTGCCCTGGTCGGCCAACCGTTCAAGGATTTCTTGAGCTCCCGACAGTCGTTGGTGGTGTGTCCACATTCCTTGTGGTAGTCACACCAAAACTCTTTCCCTCCGAGACGATGATGTCCGGATGGGCGTTGGCCTGGGAAGCCAATTTTATTCCGGATGTCAAAGTAGATTTCCTTCCGGTTTTTATTGAATCGGGGGTCGTTGCCATTATCGGTGAGCCGATCCCCTCGGCCCCCCGTTCTTTGATGCTTAGGCTGACCCGCGTGATTCCCTTCATCCTTCCTTTTCTTGCCACCCTCGTCCGAGTAACGGCAGATATCCGTTGCTTGGATGAATCTTTGGCCCGAGCCATGGCTTCCGAGTAAGTTTTGACTTCATTCTCGGCCAATGACCATCTGAGCCGACCCGGTTGGAGGCCGGACATGAGGGCAGCGAAGGCTACAGCGTCCTGTAGGTCGGTTATTTTGAGAGACTCTTCGTTGAACCTCTTATGTAGTCCGACAAGGATTCATTCTTGTCTTGCTTCACCCCCATGAGGTGAAGGCTGGTTTTTCTTTGCCTCTTTCCGCTACGAACTGATGGATGAAGAGGTGCTCCAATATGGCGAAGTCAGTGATGACCCCCGCCGGCAGTTCTTGGAACCAATTCAGAGCCAACCCTTGAGGGTGGTAGGGAAGAAGCGCACCAAGTGGCCTCGCAGCTTGTCTGCACGCTCATTTGAGCCTTGTAACTAGCCATATGATCATCTGGGTCGGTTAGGCCCGCAAATGGCTCGATCAGGGGGGTTTTAATTTTACCCGGGGTTGGTCCCTAGGATTTCCTGACTGAAGGGGATCAGGAACTTGAGCCCTCCTCCAGCTAGCCTAGGGGCTGAGAATGAGCCGAGTCCCCTTGGCCCTCTCGGTCATTTGCTTTCTTCCTGAGGAACTCCCGAGCGTCATAGCCTTGGCTGAGGTGCTTCTTGTTGTTAAGGAAATCTCGGGCATCTTGGGGTTTCCGACCCGCACCCCCCCTTGGGGATTTAGATACATGGGTCTCTGCATGCTGACGGGCCGACCCCTGTCGCGCTGACTTTCTCTTTCCCGGTGGCTCGGGTCTCTCGCATCGGACCGTGGCCGGCTAGGCTGCGGTCTCGATTAGAACGAGAGTTGTCCCTCTGAGAGCGGACGACCGTGCGCTCCCTGGGTCATGCTGATTGAGCGGGACGACTTGTTGTGGCTGCCTCTGCTGAGCATGGCCATCATGTCCATCATACCCTTTTGGAAGTTTCCTGGAGCTGAGCCGTGATAAGGGCCAGGTCAGACGCAAAGAGCGGCTGAGGCTCCACATGCTGAATATGCTGGGATACTGACCGAGGGTCCGAGTTTGGACGGTAGGTGACCTCCGAGCCGGTGAGGGAGTCCGCTCGGCCTCCGGTTATGCGCAGGCGAATGACCTCGCTCCGGTCGGGGATTGGGGGATCCCGATTATGTCGCGGGCGAGTGGCCTCTCTCTGGCCGAGACCTGTCGAGGCTGGCTTGCCGCGAGTGTTTTTGGTTGGTGCCATGTCAATTGGCGTTCTGAGCTGAGTAGCTGAGTGAATAAATCTGAGTGAGTGGTGGCGAAGTAACTTTTTGTACTATCCCCACAGACGGCGCCAAACTGTTTCTGTCTAGAAATTAAGGGTTCTGATTCCTTTGCTTAGGGAGTACCGGGTCAGATTCGAATGTCCTGAGTTCAAAGTCCGTACGCCGGAATCCTGCAAAAGTAACGGTTAGACTGCCCCGGGGGTTGTTCCGGGATCGCCTCTCCGACGCTCAAGTCAGTGATCAAGCTTAGAGAGATAAAGTCTAGAGAGAGATGCTCTGGTTTGTTAGGTAAGAATTCAATACCTTCTCATTGATGAGGGGGTTGAGTATTTATAGTGCTGGGATATCCCAACTGTAGGCCAGCTGGGGGCACTGACAGCTGGGATGCACCATCACAGGTGGGGCCCTCTGGAGGTTTAAGGCCTTTATTGGGCTTAATTATCCCTGGTAGGCCTAACTCAGGAAATAAGCCCAAACACTTGACATTTTACAATATCGATTTCAAAGTATTAAGTTACAATAACGTAATTGTTATCGTAATTCAATTTTTAATATATTTAGATAGATTTGTTTAGAAACTTCTAGTTAGATTCTTATTAAAAGCAATCTGTTTATTTCGAAGTATAGCTTAATTATTAATATTGTGATGACCATATTATTTTGATAATACTTGAAATAGAGAAGTGACAAATTATATAGAATTGAAAACGTACTAGCATAGAGATGTTTGAATTAAGTGTGAGGAGATTTGTTGACCTTGGGACCATGTGGGATATGCTTAAGGACAAACTAGTGAGAACATTTGTCGGGCAATTTGAGGAAGCTCTAGAGAAGTGATCATTATATACCATAGTGAGTACCAAACGAAATTTAAGTCATGGAATGTGACGCTCGTAATTTGACCACTAAAAAATCGTCATTTAGTAACATGCTATGTTTTTATCAAGGGTATGGTTATTTATTTTTAAGATAAGATGAAGGAGACTCACTTAAGGAGAATAAGAGAAAATGCTCAAATAAATCCTATAAGGTTTGATATCTGGATCTCAGAGATATGAGGTGGGAAGCGATGCTACTACCCCACCACCTCTTTTTTAGGGTATTGCTACTTTCCGCCCTATTTTTTTTTTTACTATCACACGTACTTTTATACACTTCTATATCTCTTTCTGATCATGTCATTCACTCTCTCTAGTCTTTCCCCTTTTTCTCCTCTTTCCCTCTTTTCTTTCCACCATGGTGCTTCCACCAAACTACGGTCGTCTAAGATCGCCATTGTTGGCCACCCTGCTGAAAATCTTGAAGACTTTGTCGGAAAAAAAACACACACCATTCAAAAGAAAATTTTGGTGTTGGAGAAAAATTACTATATTCAAGGTTGGAGAACAGTAAACAGAGACGTCTCAGACAATTTCGGGATATTAAACATGGATCCTATAAGGCTATTGAAATAGATCCATAATCCCATATTACTAATACCTAATTTAATATTTTTTTTATTAAAAATGATTGTAAAAGTGATCAACTTTCTAAAGTACTTCAATGTTACTTCATTTTTAGCAAGGAGACACCTTGAATTTAACATAATAGTAAAGACATATCAAAGATTAAACTAAAATAAGCTATCAAATATGAAAAAAAAGTATATAGATTAGGAGTAAAAATTTTGGATTATCAAATGTATTTTCCATCTAAACTCATATAAGCTAATAAGTAATTAAAATAAAATACAGGTAGAGCCCCTTAACATTGGGGGCCTGAGCAATCGCTCACTCTCTCTGCTCATGTGTCTAAGACCCCTCTAATAGTAAAAATATCATAAACTTATAACAATCAATATAACCAACATTAATTGGGGTTGGAGTGAGTGGTTAAGGGAATCTCTATCCTCATCTAAGGTTTTGAGTTCAAGCATTGGGTATGGAAAAAATCCCAATCAGGAGGGAGGCTGCCTTTGAGGTACCCATGCAAACTCACATAAGAAATTAGTCCACTCATCGAAAGCGATGTGAAACTCCTCGTAATAAAAAAAACATAACAATGGAAAATATCGGAAACCATACTGATACTAGAAAATTTGCCTAAAAGTCAAAGCTTGGACGCGAAAAACGGTCATGCGCCTACTAAAGACATCTATCTATATATATATTTAAAGAAGAATCCTTCAGGCCACGTGTCGCAAAGTTAGAGCTTTCAATCCCACGTGGCATGATGTGGCATGCTCCGTTGATCAGTATTTTTTCGAAGCTCAATGAGAGTGTCCACGTGGCGAGGTAATCAAAGAGTGTGAAATTTCCATAATCACGCATATCCTTCCCTTAATCACGCATATAATTGATTCAGTAATCTATACTAGTATTAAGACCCGTGCATAATGCACGGGAGTATTTATTGTTTTATTACATATATAAAAGAAGTCACATAATAACATTGACTTAACTTCCCATATTACACAAAATCATAAAACATAAAAGTATGAGTGGTGATGAAAAAAAATTACAAATGCAATTTCCAAATCAATTTATATGTTTGCGAACGCTTCCTTGTAAATTACATTTGGCGTATTTGCACGCAAACAATTTTCTTCATCCAACAAAGATCTTGAGACCTTTTTTGCTCGTAACTCTGGAAACGACAACATAAAATTGTCCTCTAAAAACATGTATTGAAGATACTACCTACATGATATAGAGTTTGTCCTTCACTTTTATTTAAAGTCACAGCAAAACAAATCATTAATTAAAGTAAATTATCGTCTCTGAATCTGATAGGAAATTTAGTGAAGTCAAACAGGGTTAATGTCATTCTTGGAGTACATTTTTTTTTCTCCAACATTGCTTTCGAAAATAATAGTAACTTCTCGTGCATCGTGCATATTGCACGGTAAATGTTTTGTCTTATTAAATTGAAGATTTTAAGAAGTTTTTTGCTAAAAATCATGGTAGTGAATATTAACTTGTGATTTAAGATTTCATAGTCATATATTGAGATTATTTTTAGAAACTGACTTATAACCCGTGTGTTCAGTAGATGATGTAGTTAATGCCATGGTGGATCACATGACCCACCTATATTTTTTTAAAAAATTGATAAAAAATAGTATTTGCTCTGTCTATTGCTTCTCATAGAGTTTCAGATAAAATCACAATTCGCACCACCAATAACACTCAACCATACGCCGGTTTCAACAACCACTTATGGAAGTCATATTCTACCTTCTTGCACCATCGATGCATCATATTTGGCCACCTAGTGGTAGCTGCCTACTTAGTCATGATTTTCATTTTACACTGGTACAACTGCATGGGGAGTTTTTTCTTTTATAAATTTAAGATTTTATGTTATTTCCCCTAAAATCAGGGGGTGAAACTATTAAACATGTTCATCTATCAAATAAATGATATAAAAGTTAGGAATAAAAAAAGAAGTATATACATAAATGTAAATTTTGATTTGCTATTAGATCCGTGCAAATTGCATGGAAAAATTTGTTCCATAAATTTAAGATTTTATGTTGTTTTTCTTAAATTATTGTATAAGTAGTATCTTCTAATTTAAAGTTTTATAATCATGTATTTATTTACTTAGAGAATTGCTTATGACCCTTGTGTTTAGCAGTTGATGTAGTTAATATCATTGTGGATCACGTGACCCATTATTAATCTTTTTTGAAAAATTGATTTTTTGCGCTTTGCCTGCTACTTCATTTAATTTAAAGGATTAGATTAGATCATACATTTTGACCACATCTCGTACTCAGTCATTGAGACACTCTTGTTCCCGCTAACTACAATCCCTCTCACCTACCTATCTTGCTGCCTTGCACTACCATTGCATTAGGCCACCCAGTGAACACCATTGTTTGCGATAATTTATATGTACCTTTTTTTTGCCATTCACTTTGCATAAATTTTTTTTTTTAAATTTGTAATTTGTTGATGGGTTTTTGTTAATTTGCAAGGAGGTATATCCTAATGAGTTTTAATTGATAAAATTAGAATTTTAGATGGGTGCGGTAAATAACTTCAAGTTGTGGTACTAATGTACCCATTGGCTTGAAATAAGATAATCTTTAGTTTTATATTTTGAAAACTCATGTTTTGAGGATCTTGTATTAGTTCGTCTTTAATTTTATTATGTTTCTTTTAGTGAAAATACATTTTTTGAATATGGTTTAAATCTCGAAAAATTGGATCGGAGTATTACTTCTAGAGTGAAATTAAACTTTTTATGAAGTTTTAAATTCATGCATTGATAATTGATTGACATTTTGTTGTAGACGATGGTGACTCATCAATTGTAAAATCCTGGATCCGCCACTAAATGCGTTATACGATTTTGACTTATGACTTATTTCGAATAATAAGTATAATACTCTCTCATATTATTTTCTTAATACATACTTCATTATTTGACTGGTCACCTAATTAACTCCTAGCTTTATTTAACTTAATAGTTGCCTATTTTTTCTCTTGTTGAGACTCAAAGAGTTCCCTAGTAATATTGTTTAACTGACATGGCATATATGTGGCACATAAATCAAGCTGCATGAAAAATGTCATTTTTTTTTTTTTGCAAAATGGTCCGTGATCACGCATTAACATATGATAGATCCTTGTATAATTTTTTAATTTCGGTAAATAAATTATTCAGAAAAAAAAGTTAAATTTTCAAAAATAAATGTTGATATGTAAACCCCAACTCCCTAAAACACATACACAAATTATATTATCTCACTAGTTGTTTCCTTTTTAGTCCATAAGCAATACGTCAATTATATCATATATGCAAATTATTTCCTTGATTGATGGAAGCTACATAAGCAAGTTATGATTTTTTTTTTTTTTTTTGCATAATTTGGAATTTGGCTTTGCTCAATAAACGAAGTTCAATCTATATGATGATACATCCTTCCCTAGATTTGCTCATTATATCTTATCGATTGAACTTCGTATACACATCCTTCCAGAAATGAATTCTCCCATTAAGTAATACATTTTGATTTTCGAACATTATAGTATAATTTATTATTAACTAATATGCTACGTCCCAATCATCATATAAATTATAACATAATTTTGGATAATATAAAATTCTTTGTAGTAAAAAGGCAAGATCACGTGTATGATAATATAATTAAAATTTATATTTGTTTGATTAGTTTAATATCACATAAGTAGGAAGCTATATGCTTTCCTAATGCCTCATACAAATAAAGACCAATTTATTATCAATTTTTCTCCTAATTTTAAAATTTTATCATATTTTATTTATGAAAAAATGATAAATATCATAGAATATCATATAGAATGTACCGATTAAATTATACTCGATTGTTTTGACATTATTCTACCATGACTTCAAAATAATTATTTTGAGTTCATATGTAATACAAATAATTTACCCAAATGATCTCCTTATGTCTCTCCTACTTTATCTACAGTTTCTGCCAATCTCTATAATTATACGAAACATATAGAATATATGTAGGAAAACTGACATATATGTGATAAATTGTTCCTTCCTTGCTAGCTATCAAAGGAATTTGAAAACCTTTCACGTTATTTTGTCAATATAAGTTCCTTTTTTCCTAGTATGACGTTAAGATATTTATTTTAACAATAGCTCATTTAGTATTCCACATAATGTTGCAAGAAGAGAAAAGTTTATATATGGATAATATGTCGAACCATTTATTAGATTCTCTAACACTATAGTTCAACCTATCTAATGAAAAATATTGGCTTAACCCATTGCTTCATTAAGAGTTCTGGTTCAGATAAAATGACGACCTGCACTATTACTTGGACTCGTTAATGCAACCATTACCGCTCTCGAATTTCGTAGTCTTTCTCAACCCTTTCTTTTGTGACATAATATCAATCAACCCATATGATGTCCATGTACACTTCATTGACTGAACATCGCGCATGATATCTAAAATAAAAAATATTCGTGACAATTAATTGTTGTTGAACTAACACTTATAGTTTTTGCAATCCTTGTTGTATTATAACTTTGTAAATCAAAATATTATATCTAAGAAAATTCTACAAATCACGTTTGGATTTATGAATGTTTTAACTTATATAGTATGATTAATAGAATTACTTAAATGTCTCAATAATATAATCATCGATTTTATTACATTTGAAATAAACCTACCTTTGTGAACTTATTAATCATTATTAAACCTTAATCGAATTTATTTGAACAAAATTATCCGAATTGATAAAACCTTATTTTAATTTATGAGTACGTCGAACTATAATTTTTACTTATTTGTGCTAAACTAACTTTTCTGAACTTACCCAGACTTAATAATTTTTATTAGATTTTATGTGAACTTATATGAATTTGACTGAATTTATTCATTTTTTTTGTTTTTAATACGGAAAAAAAAACAGAATGGTACTGTATCGTACTGTGTACCACTTTGGTTGTTCTTTTATTTAAGTTTGTCGAAACATTTATTAGATTCTCTAACACTCTAGTTCAACCTATCTAATGAAAAAATATTCGCTTAACCCATTATTTCATTAAGAGGTTAAGATAACATGACAATTTGCAGTATTACTGGCACCCGTTAATGCAATCATTACCGCTCTCGATTCCTTCGTTGTGGTTAACCCCTCTCTTTTGCGATATAGTATCAATTAATCCATTTGATGTTGGTGTACACATCGTGCATTACCACTCTCGAATTCCTTCGTCGTGCTTAACCCCTCTCTTTTGCGATATAGTATCAATTAATCCATTTGATGTTGGTGTACACATCGTTGACTGAACATCGTGCATGTTATCCAAAATAAAAGATATTTGTGACAATTAATTGTTGTTGAACTAATACTTATAGCTTTTGGATTCCTTGAGACATTTATTTGTTACAAATTTCAATAATGTTAGTCTCCTTTACTTGATACATTTCTTTATTATAAGTAATCATGACACACCAAAAATTACAAATACTACCTCTTATTTTTTTCATATATCTTCTTACCTATAACTCCCAAAAGAGGAGAAAGTTTGATGAAACATGTTCTCAAGAATTAAAAATGCAAAAATGTTATATTAAAAAGAAAGATATCAAAAAGTAAAGTGTGTAGAATAAAAAAAAAGTAAGGGAGTATTAGAACTATTGTTATTATAATCTAAACATTATATTTAAGGAAATTCAACACATCAAGTTTGGATTTATGATTGTTTAAACTTATATAGCATGATTAATAGGATTACGTGAATGTCTAAATAATATAATCAATCGTTTTTTTTACATTTCGAAATAGACCTACCTTTTTGACTTATTAATCATTATTAAATTAGACCTCAACCTAATGTATTTGAACAAATCTAAATTTGTTAGACCTTATTTTATGAGTAAATCAAACTTTATTTTCTTCTTATTTTTGCTGAACTAACTATATCTGTACTTACCCGAGCATATTAATTTTTATTAGATTTTATGTGAACTTATATGAATTTGACTGAATTTATTGAACTTTTTTGTTTTTAATAAGGACTAAACAAAAAACAAATTAGTATTGTATCGTATAGTAATGTATCACTTTGGTTGTTATTTTATTTAAGATTGTAGAAACATTTATAAGATTCTCTAACACTATAGTTCAACCGATATATCTAATCAAAACGTATTCACTTAACCCATTGCTTCATTCAAAGGTTCAGATAAAATAACAATTTATACTAATACTGACACTCCTTCATGTAATCATTTTCGCTCCCGAATTCCATAGGCTCGCTCAACCCTTCTCTTTTGTGATATAGTATCAATTAACCTATCTGATGTTGGTGTACACTTCATTGACTGAACATCACGCGTGTTATCTAAAGTAAAAGATATGTGCGACAATTAATTGTTGTTGAACTAACCCTTTTACTTTTTGCAATCCTTGTTGTATTATAACTTTGTAAATCTAAATATTATATTTAAGGAAATTCAACACATCTAGTTTGGATTTATGACTATTTAAACTTATATAATATGTTTAATAATATTGAAAAAATGTTTCAATAACATAATCAATCGATTTTCTTAAATTTGGAAATAAACATAACTTTTTAAGTTTATTAGTTATTATTAGACCTTAATCGAATTTATTCGAACAAATCTGAATTTATTATTACCTTATTTTATGAGTACATCGAACTTCATTTTCTTATTCTCTTTGCTGAACTGACTTTGTCTAGACATACCCGGGCTTATTAATTTTTATTAGATTTTATGCGAACTTATATGAATTTTACTGAACTTTTTGAACTTTTTTTAATTTCAGTAAAGAATAAAAAATAAACAGAATGGTACCATGTCGATCGTATAGTATACAACTTTGATTTTTCTTTTATTTTAGTTTGTAGAACCATTTATCAGATTCTCTAACACTATAATTCAACCTATATAATGAAAAAGTATTCACTTAGGGCCTGTTCTCCCCAGCTTATTTTCAGTTCAGTTCAGTTCAGCTCCAATCAGTTCAGTTCAGTTCAGATCAGATCAAATCAGTTCAGTTGAGTTCAGTTCTATAACCATTTTGTTAAATATTATTATTATATTGGTATAATTTAATACTAATTACTCTTATTATTATTATTATTATTATTCATTTTTATATCATTACTATTAAGTATTATTATTCATTTTTATATCATTACTATTAAGTATTATTATTATTATTTCTATATATTATTTTGTTTATTATACCTTTACTCATTATTATTAGTATTATTATTAGGAGGAACACTCAAAGCGCAAATAACCCACGTTTTTTAGGCCATAAACCAATCAAATCACGTCAAAACAGTTTATGTTGCAATTTTGGCGGTCCAATCCAATCATTATTTTTATATTATTGTTATTTTATTCTCAATATCAAGTATTAATATATTAATACAAATAATATAAAATAATTATTATTAATTATTATTATTATTAATTAATAATTATTAATATTATTTATTTGTAACTATCATCTAAAAATATCCAAAATACTATTATTATTATTTATTATTATTACTTATCATTATAATTATTATTTATATATTTATTCAATTCAATTCAATTCAATTCAGTTCAGTTAAGATCAGTTCAGTTCAGTTCAGCTCCAATCAGTTTAGTTCAGTTCAGTTCAGCTCCAATCACTCCAGTTCAGTTCAGTTCAGTTCAGCTGTTTTATGCCGAAGAGAACAGACCCTTAGTCCATTTCTTTATTCAAAGATTCAGATAAAATTGATCATTTGTACTATTACGGGCACTCCTTCATGCAACTATAACCACTTTTGAATTCCGTAGTCTCGCTCAATCCCTCTATTTTGTGATATAGTATCAAATAGTCTATCTAATATTGGTGTAACACTTCATTCACTGAACACTACGCGTGTTATCTAAAGTAAAAGATATTCTTGACAATTAAC
This sequence comes from Beta vulgaris subsp. vulgaris, assembly GCF_026745355.1. Classification (NCBI taxonomy): domain Eukaryota; kingdom Viridiplantae; phylum Streptophyta; class Magnoliopsida; order Caryophyllales; family Amaranthaceae; genus Beta; species Beta vulgaris. The sequence goes on along the minus strand of NC_079207.1, from coordinate 6,712,752 downwards.
TGTTGTTAACACTTATAATTTTGTAAATAAGGAAATTCAACACGTCAAGTTTGAATTTATGAATATTTTAACTTATATAATATGATTAATAGGATTGCTTAAATGTCTCAATAATATAATCAAACAATTTTCCTATATTTGGAAATAATCCTACCCTTTTGAACTTATTAGTCATTAGTAGACCATAATCGAATTTATGTGAACAAAATTTTCCGAATTCATTATACCTTATTTTATGAGTACGTCGAACTTTTTTTCTTCTTATTTTTGTTGAACTGACTTTTTCTAAACTTATCCGAGCTTATTAATTTTTATTAGATTTTATCTGAGCTTATATGAATTTGACTGAATTTATTGAACTTTTTTTTAAATAAGGAATAGAATAGTAAACAGAATGGTACTATGCCGTATAGTATATCACTTTGGTTAGTTGTTCTTTTATATAAATTTGTAGAACCATTTAATTTATTAGATTCTCTAATAGTAGTATAGTTCAACCTATCTAATGAAAAAATATTCGCTTAACCCATTTCTTTATATAAAATGACAATTTGCACTATTACTGTCTACTGACACTCGTTCCATGAAACCATTACCGCTTTCGAATTTCATAGTATTGCTCAACCCCTATCTTTTGTGATAAATTATCAATTAACCCATCTTATGTTGGTCTACACTTCATTGACTGAACATCGCGCATGTTATCTAAAATAAAAAATATTCATGACGATTAATTGTTGTTGAACTAACACTTATAGCTTTTATATAAAATTAGTTTTATATTGAGGTATGATCATTGGGAGATCCTATATCATATAAAATTAGTTTTTCATATATAGATAGATACCCAATAAAGTTGGGAAAGTTAACACTTATAGCTTTTATATAAAATTAGTTTTATATTGAGGTATGATCATTGGGAGATCCTATATCATATAAAATTAGTTTTACATATATAGATAGATATTCAATAAAGTTGGGAAAGTAGTTCTATAATATTTGATTAGCTAAGATTTATAAGTGCACTTGAATCTATTATATTATTTATGCCAAGTGTTCTAACTATTTTTTGCATCAAACGCCCATTCACCTTTAGATTTTACGTGTTAATTTGATGGTTGCACTTTAAAATCTATAGCATTAAAGTTCAATTTTTTTCATTTTTTCGAACTCTTATCTATTTATGCATATTGTAATGTATTCAAATCTTCAAATATAATTATTACTGAATTAGATATAATCGCAATGTATCATATAGCAATTCATAACTAAATAAAGTAAATTACACCTATATAATTAAATCTACTAAATATATGAGTATATATCATTATTTAAGAATTGAATTATAAAAAATGTTATATCTGTGTTTTAGGAGCATGAACCCGTGCATTGCTATATTTTCCACTGCAAAATACTTTGATAATTCTCTAAGTTTTATATTAAAAAGGTATTTTGAAAAATAGAAAATTATCGGGGTGTTATAGTAACAATAAAAAAAGGAGAGAGTATTTGATAATTATGAAAGGTAGGTAAATATCAAATAAAAATTACACAATCATGCATACGTTTGATAATTGATTCTATCCCAATAATCACGTTTGATAGTGCCTCCCATTGTCATATATACAGTTCCTATCTAATAGATTACCAAGGATTAGGGTGGTAAATAAATTGTATTACCATAATTGTATTACAATCCACCATTATGGTATTGCACAATTTGAACTCTTTCCACCTTCTGTAGATATGTTAAATATTTGTATTACAATCATGGTATTATTATAGTATAGAACTGAGTTAATTGCCATGGTATATAACATAGTAACATCCCCTTAATTCCCTCTTCTTAGACTTATATTTATGGTTCGTTACGCTAAATTCTCTCAAATCCCTATTTCTTAACTTAATTATATTAATTTTCTAATTGGATTATTTGTTTATCTAAGGAGGAGTGGTAATGGTATTATTGTAGTCACTTGATCGAAGTATTGTGGCGCAAGAATGGTGGACATCTTACGTTAATTATTGTCCTCGATTTACTTCATTAAAATATATGAAAGTGCATTATAAATAGTTCTCTCTAAAGCAAAAAAAAAAGGTGTGGTTAATTTTGTATTATATATAAGTCTTCTTCCCCTCCCCTTAAAAAAAATTAAAATTATATACGTCTTCTTTATTTATTTTAATTAGTGCTTCATTTATCTCGGCAAATAGCGATTAGTTGAAAAATAATGTTAAACATTGCGACAAAAAAATCTAATGTAATCACGTGCAAAAATAGTATATAGTGAATATTTAAAACACAATTAGTACTCGAAATTATGTGATTCTGCATTAGTTTGTAAACTAAACAAATTTTTATGTTGATTTTGTTGCTAACTTAAAAAGTAAAGGAAAAGATTGGGAAAGAAATCAATCAAAATTCGAGATCACCTCTTCTTTTTATAACAATTATGGCATGTAATAGTAATAAAAAAATGTAAATTCCTTAGCTTCTTAGTATGCCGTTTACACTATTTCATACAAATTAACTATGACCATAATATATTATATATATATATAAAGAATGATATAGAGAAAACTAATGAAATTAATGACAAATTGTGTTACAATCACGACAAAAATAAGATGACAAATAATGTTAAACATTGTTACAAAAAACTCTAATGCAATCCCATGCAAAAATATTAAGCAACCACGTGAGATATGATACACTATTTCATTCACGCAAGCCATGAATAACGAATTGATATTCCCATATAATGTTGCGACGAATTCACCTTCTACAGAATATTGGATGTTGTTGCAAATCGTGAATGATGCTTGACATAATTTTTTTCCCTCAGATGATGTATGAAAACGTGTTTGGGGTTTATGAATTTTGATGTTGTAGTGCAATGCAAATATGATTAGGGTATTTATAGTGCAAAATAAAGGGTGTCTTCCTAAACACGATTTTTTTTAAAAAAATAAAAATAAAATATCATTAAATTACGAATTTCCATATTAAAGCTTGATTGAATCAATCCCTAAAATCACGTCATTCAAATTAGGAATGATTTTGATTTAGGTGATCAACTTGCACATGATTGAAGATTGTAATTGCTTGTTTCCATATGGAGTGAATCTCCAAAATTTTCGGCCAAATTTAAACATAATTGTTAATTTCTTGCTAATTTTCGGCCAAATTTATATTCGTGGTTTTATAAGATTGATTGATAATTTAAATTACTTCCCGTATTTAGTTGGTTAGTAAAATATTCGTAAAAACCCAATATGGCAATTAAAAATTTCGGCCAACCAATATTAATTTGAATTTTGAATTACATAATTGTACCCATAATTAACGTCAATCACATTAATATATGAATGGAATATCCTTGATTTCCGGAAATCTCATATGAGATCATGATATTAATTGCCTAATTTAAAAAATCAATCAATTAATTTCCGAATTCCTTTGCATTTTTCATTTAATTTTCGGCCAAAATATTATGCATTGCCACGTGGACACTCTCATTGAGAGTTTAATTGTGAGGAGCTCTAGAATTGCTCGGTTAATGTGAGCTTGCCACGTCAACTTTTGTCTTCTGCTTTAGATAATAGTATAGATAATTGACGTCAATTACGGATTTTAATTGATACGTAATCTATATAATTAATGAAACAGTTAATCACGCCTTAATCTATGTAATTGATACACTCAAATTGCACGTTAAAATTTAAAAAAAAATGAATATTAATCACGGTTGTAATTGATACGAAATCGACACAATTAAGGCAATAATTAATTAGTTACCAAATCAACCAATCACGCTAATATTTTTTTTTTTTTTGAAAGAAACCACGCTAATATTAAGGAAACAATTTTTCCTTGCTATGAGTAAATTACATATATAAATAAATTAAATATATAACCTAAATTATACCCGACCATAAGTAGTATAAATATGAATAATGCTTTGGCCTTTGTTTCACCACACCACACCATAACACAAATTATCAGAAATTTTAAAGTTTCCACTGCAAGCTTCCCGCTTTGTGCATTTGTACCAATTCGATTTCCCCCTCTTTCACTGCTCTTTCACCACACCAAACCATGAACATTATTGAAGCCCAAAAACTTAAGAATGAAAGTGGTCGACCATCTATTTATTAGCTATAGTGGAAATGTAGAATTAATTACTCCCTCCATCCCAAAATATAATTTTTGTTTTTTTTTGGCGCAGTTTTCAAGATGTACACCTTTAACCTACGATATCTTCTATTTTGTATTAGTAAAATATATAAAGTTGATATTATGAATGTATACATTGTGGTAAATCTAACAAGACCCTGCATGAGTATGTTTTTTTTTATATATTAGTGATAGTATTTGGTCAAAGTTTTTAAAGTTTGACTCCCAAAATAAAAACATAAACTATTTTTTGCGACGGAGGGAGTATTAAACTTTTAGTTAGCTTGTATGAATCATAATGTATCATCAAGAAGATGTTAAATCTTCGTCCTGAATGTGTAGGTATGGGATATTCATATAAGAATCAATATTTTTTGACGTGGAGTTGATTAGCAACTCATGAAAAAGAATCGATTTCTTTTTTATTTTGTGTCCATACAAATCAATTTGAGGATTATAATACACAAAATATGTAATACAAAATGTTGGCAAGAGATGTTAATTTATCCCTATATTATACTTACAGCTCAGTAAGGAAATGTGAGCTAAAATTTGGTTCTGTAAACTGATGAATATTATGATAAGTGAAAAAAAGTTCTACATAGAAAGGTTAAAAGAGTTTTACTTGGTTTAATTTGTATAGTATTAATAATGTTGTTTAAAGGACTTCCCCACAGATTGGGGTGGAATAATTGAGTTTCTCGCAAGTCCCAATCAGTTGGTTTTGTTCATATCTAGATTGTGGCCTGAATTACGAAATTTTGGCAACAATATATTTTTGCCTTTGCCAATGTATTATTGAGCTTATAATTTAGAAGCGATTTTAAGTTTCGATATTGAGATTGGTTATGTATTCAATTATGTTAGCAAAGATCGCCAAGCACGACAAAGATAAGAAAAAGTCCTCTTTTAGATATATCTGTCAAAGAAAAGTATGGTAAGCTGTCTATATTGGAGATTATGGAGAAACCCAAATGGTATATGGAACTGATGATGTTGGTGAAAAGGAGGATTGTTACTGAAAAGGGGTAGTATTTACATTAGTGGTTAAACAAAACATGAAAAGTGAGATTTTCTTGGAAGCAGAAGAAGCCAAAGTGTATTGTTTGGTTGAAAAAATATGAAACCTAAAACTTTCTCAAAATGGAGAAATTTACTTATTCTTTTGGGAAGTTAAAGATAAGGTTATACACTTTCTAGAAAATACAAGTTCATGTGAAAAATAAAATTTTGGAACAAGCTACTTCAGACGTTGGACTAAACAAGCACTTAATTTGTACTTCAATAGTTTTTTTTTTTTTTGTAACGAGTACTATCATAATAAATATTATGCTATCCCTCATTCAAAATCTTGGATCCGCCCTTAATCCTCGAGATTTGTAGAACAACTTTTGCACTTTTGGTTTTGAACTTTTGTGGAACAAAGGTCGGGCTATTGTAATTGATATAACAGATAATAAAAAAGAGAAAAAAAAATAGAAACAAGTATCACTAGAGCATTATAGCTATTGCAATTGATAGATCTCAACCATTGATAAGGTTGACTTTAGATTTATCAAACATATAATACTACGATTAATAAATTTTCCAAATTTGAATCAGTATAAAAATCAAGGAAAATTTGTCAGAAACCACCTTTTATAATCACTTTTTTGTGAGAAACCACCTTTTAAAAAAATTTGGTTAATTAGCCACCTTTTTGGTTTTTTTTTTTTGTTGGAAGCCACCACTTGCCGGAATCCGGCATTGACTTCGATTTTCCAGCGTTGACCATCTGATCAATAATCAAATTTCTACCCTAATTTGAAGGACATTAATCATCCGTCGCTTGATTTTGTTTGGCAATTATCAATGGAGGTTAAAATGTGATTGTAGGAATCACAATTCACAAAAAGAAGAAACTAACTAATACCGGCTTTCTACAGTGATAAGCAAAATAATTTGTAATTAGGTAGATCAAGAGAGAGAAAAAATCGTGGAAATTAGTTATACTATTGAAGTAAATTAGATCTACAAAAAATTACAATAAAAATGGAAGGTATAAATCTAAGACTTTAAATGGATGGTTGTGCTGTAAAACTTATGATAGTTAGGGTATGTTCTCCCCAACTTATTTTCAGTTCAGTTCGATTTAGTTCAATTTGGTTGTAAATAGTCCAGTTCAGTTCCAATCAGTTCAAATCGGTTCCTACATTATCATCTAATTCAGTTAACTTTATAGATTAGGCTGCATTTAGGACTTGGTATACACTCCGATACACTCTAATGCACCTTCTAAATTCAGTATTTACAAATTTATAATAAATAGTATTGTGAGATATGCATAACTATTTTAGTACTCAATTTTTTCCCCATTAGTCAAATTAACACATATGCTATCATATTATATGAGGCATTGATTAAGTTATTACAATTATATAAATCTCTGCAACATTTGGTGAATCATTCATATTTTGTTGCTTCATTATCAGTCTATTACCCCATTCCAGAAAAATTTTGTGTCAACATTTCATAGTTTGTTGCTTTTTTATCTTCACATTCCTATTCCATAAATCAAGTATAAAATAATGAAAAACAACCCTTAGAATCTATCATTGCTTTCCAATTAATAAGATAAGTAGTATATTTTAGAAATGATAGTAATTGCATATCAGTTTTGATAACGACATTGAGTGGCTCCCCTACACTTCATCATCTGTAAATAAAACGTGGGTATAATAATATGAAAAAGAATTGCTATAAAAAATTCTAGGTTATGTAATATGCAAGTTGCAATATCGAGAACTAAACACAAGATAATACGCCTAAAAGTTACTATATATTGTTTAACAAAGTATTACCATCAAGACGTGATATAGTAGCTAAAGAATGCAAAAACCCTTCGAATGAATGAAATGTATTCTACGAATTCCTATATACGACATATTTTTGGGGTTACAGAATCATAGTACAACATTGAAAGTTCATACAATGATCGTATATAGGAATTCAAGTATGGATGCATCACGTACTTCAATTTAAATGTGTTTTGGTGAAGAGAAGTTCAGTTAGGTTTAGGAGAATTCAGGTTGAGAGAAGCACCTCTTTAAAGCATTTATGATATGGTGAATCATATGATACATTATCAATCACGAAATTCATGAAAAAATCATGAAAGATGATCATAAATTTTTGGGGTGAGAGTTCATGTTGCAGAGAGAAAATACTTGAAAAGTGTATTATGTATATTATACATCTACATATTTTCATGGGTAAAAGTATAGTTATGTCTTACAATTATATAATCCATAAAATATTATCTGTTAATTAATCTTCTACAAAAAAGAAATGAATATATTAAATATTCATATAATAAAATTGGGTTAAATCATATTGAGCATTGAATAAGATGTGTGTGTGGGGGGGGGGGTGTGTTAATCTACTTTGACTAAAATTTCGGGTCTAAGTTGCATAATTTGTAAAAGAGGGAGAACTTAACTTGCCATATGAAAGATTGTCGTTAAATTTGTTTGGTGAAAGTTAACATTATGATAGCGAAAAAAGGTGGGAATGTAAGTATGCATATTTTTTGTAGGTAAAGGTATAGTTATATGTAATACAATTATTATTATTTTTTCTTATTTTTTGTAGGTAAAGTCCATAGACAACTTATTTTCACTTTCATTATAATTGATCACATTTATAAATATAATAGATTTGTTGAGTTAACATTTCCTTTATCTACTCATAATTTTGAAAACATCGTGATTGTTGGTTGAAATGGATGTTAATAATGACTATCAAAATTTTTAAAATTTGTACACAACCATTAAATAAACTATGTATTTAATTTTTTTTGAATTATAATATCTCTATATCTAAAAAAAAATCCTTGAAGCCACATGGTATGAAGTTAGAGAATTTTTCAATGAAGCTAAAAAATTGAGTCATCAAACAATGTAATATCATTGGTAAGACACATATCACTTGGTGAAGGAACACAAAAGATTATGAAGATAATTTTAGTCAAAAAACAAAAAAAAATCAAAGGAAAGTTCAGTTGATAACATCATAACATTATGGTTCAGATTTAAGGAATTCTTTAGATCTCAATGAGAGGAAAAATAAGTAACTATTTGATAACTTAAATAAAGTTCGTAGCTGATTAGGAGATTTCATTTATGCAATTATGATATATTATAAGAAGGAGAAAGTTAGAAAACTCTTTATATCTCAATAAATATATGTTAAGATTATAACATAATTAAAATTAGTTTCATCATAAGTGGAGTATAATCACTAGAACTAATGCATAACCAAGATCGAACTAGATCTATTCTATCACATGAAATTTTCAAATGTAAAGAAATGGGTTACTTATTTATTGAAAACTTATCGAATCGTATTAATCATACTATAAGTTTAAATATTACAAATCCAAACTTGGCGTGTTAAATTTATTTAACACCTATATATTCAGATCATGATTTTTATAGTGGAACTAAATACATGTCTATAATACCCCTTTGTTCTAGAGATAGGCGATATGTGAATGTCAAGTATAAATTGAAGTCAATATTTTTGTTCAATTTGAAATTAATTGTATGATTAGTGGGGTGGCTATGGGAATAAAATTAAAGGGATGAGGGTGGTTTCTATTTAAGGTTGGTTTACATTGAGTAGGGCAAAAATATGAAAAATAGTATATGCTAAATTCTAATTTTACTAAGTTGCATAATAGAGGTGTGGTTTAGTGTGTATTTTGGTCGAGTAGGACCACTTTCTATTAGTAAGTTATGATAGTTATGATAATCATAATTCTTTATGTTATTCTCTTATAATTCTTAAAAGAAAAACCATAATTAGTAAAATTAATAACTTTAAAATAATGGATTATACAAATAATGACATCAACGTGATGTATTTACTCATGTCGTTTGAGTTTTTTTTTATTGCACGGGCTATCTCATTCCGTGCATTTTTATTAAACATAAATTATGAATTATTTAATTTCTACAAAACAAGTCATATTTTCTACCAATATGTAGCGTATTTCTTCTACTAAATTTGGTTAATTGTGGTACATGGATAATCGAACATTCATCTTCGAGGTCATAGACATGTTCAAGCTAAGGGGCTCCAAATAAAAGGAGACTACACTACTAAAATGAGAATAAAAAAAGATGGAAAAACAACCAACCAGGCGGTGGCAAGGACACGGGGTGGCTCAAGGAGCCAGCAACAAGAAAATTAATCACGTTACTTTTTTAGCTGGGGAAAGGAAAATGATCCTATATCAACTATATAGTAGAAAACATATATTTGGTATTTTCTAGGGAATCGTTTAAAGAGGGCCTGAGTATGTCAAGGAAAGGGGAATAATATGGTATTTATACCCCGTATGACACTCATTCTGTTAAATGGAACAAAATTTCCATTGAATTGTGTTTTGCAATGATTATTGATAAAAGTCAAAGATATCCCTATCACATATGGGTTTGTATCTCCCAAGTTCGGTTTTCAGCCATGGCCAATTTTATGTGGTCATTTCTAAAGTCACGGGTAGAAAGTGTATAATAATACTGATTTGTAAGAAAGGAATGATATGTCTAATATTATAGCTAATGACATATATAAATAAGTCTTTTACAACCTAAGTGTGTCATGTATTTGCAAAACAACTTCATAATTAACATAAAGGAGCACTTTTTGTCTTTCTGTGTAAAGTACATCATTGACTTTGTTTTTGGTTAAATATGTATAAGATTATTCTGTATTTCAATACATCGTCCAAAGTTTATTAATTTAGTATAGGTTAAACTCATTTCAGTTTCGAGTAGTACATAAGCGTATATTAAATCGAGTGGACGTAGAGAATCTTTTATATGCTTTTACTGTAGTTGGTATATAAACATGCTTATTAAACAAAAAAGTTCCCGTGCATTTTTGCACGGGTCCAAAAACTAGTACTAATATATTAAAAGACGTTCCTAAACAAGGAACGGTGCCACGTGGCGCTCTCCCTAAGTTCATTTTACTCCATGTAATTCACATACAACAAAAAAATTAGAAATTGCATAGTGTAGGATTCGATCCCATGACTTCAAGTTTATATATAGTAAAGTTTTATTAACCACTAGACCAAGTGATATCTAGTGTTATCATTTCAAAGTATAATATTAGAAATTGAAAATTTCTCTTACCCGGAGCATAGCCCGGGCCTAATAAATAGTTTATCATGGAATTCTAGGCGCTTGTATCTGTTGTGGGGAATTTCTTCCAGATACACTGATGAGATTCAATTTTTCAGGAGAATTCAAATCCTAATTGTCCACTAAATTCTAGTCCAAATTTGTTTAGAAAATGTTGTTTTTCCTGCAAACTCGGTGGTCATAATCCGCCGATTAGATAGTATGATTTCAATAGATAGGGATCGAAGTCATGTCAGATGTGCTTGAGGTTCTTCAATGGTGGATAAACAAAAAGGTAAGGGGAATATGAATCATAATGTATAGAGTATTCACCTATTCGGAAAAAGAGTAGAAATGGAGAAGAGAAAGAGACGGTAAGGGTGTAAGAATTAGGCCTTGTTTGGTCGTATATAGGAAGTCATACTTCCTAAGAAGTTATTTTTTTCCATGTATTTGAAATTCCTAGGAAGTGTAAAATTATGTTTGGTTGATAATATTACCTAGGGGACCTAGGTAAGTAATTTCCTCCATTTTGGAAGAAGTAGAACTTACTAGAAAGTGCAAATTCCCATGGTTTTGCCAACCAAACAACTTCATATACTTCTACTTACTAGGAATTTGCACTTTCCATGATTTGTTTTGTCAACCAAACAAGACGTTAAGAGAGGGAAGACCCAGGAAATGGAGTCATGGACTTTAGGGCACAACTTATAATATTGTGCAGGGCGGGATTTAGTCATCAACTTTCTCAATTGTGCCATGCTAGAAAGCATAGGCATAGGCATGGTTTTTCATATGATAAGACATGTGACATATCGCACGTCCAACACATTTTGGTGATAACCACATGTAATATACAAAACCTATGTTGTACAATTCAATGTACTTATCTCTAAGTACACTAGTCAAGTGAGTAAAAATAAATTGAAAATGAGCAAATCTAAATTATAAATGAGCAAAATTACATTTGAATTGTTCGAAATGAGCAAAAGAATCTTTCAAATGAACAAAAACAACTTTCAAATGAGTACATAACTTTGAAGTGAATAATATGACTTTTAAAATGAGAAAAAATGGTTGTGGATGTATGTGTGCACATTTTCATGTACAATTGAGTTTACCGTATAAATTGTAATAAACACATGCGTTATCGATACTCTTTATGCTTGGAAAGCATTATCATTTGCCAAATAAAATTTATTGCATCTGTTTATTGTTGGTTGTAAAGTTAAACACTAAAGCGATTGTACCAAGAGTGTGTTCTTCACCTTAGAGAATGAATTTCACGTCTAATTAGTTTTGGTATGCACTTAAGGTAAAATATGAGCTAAGTAGGTCTAGTAAGTTCAATTTCAATAAGTTGAGATAAAGAGAACACATTTAAAATTGCCATTACCCTTACCATCTTACGCAATCTACATCGCTCTAACATTACTGAACTCATTATTGAGCGCGCTATTCCTAATTTTGAAATGTTCTGAATTATTTTTATTCAATACGTGTACAGTTTAGATGCATATATAATCCTATATGTTGTATATCAAATAACAAATGTTGTATATTTTTTTTGGACCCCATTTCGGGGACCCATGGTAAGATGAAATTCATCTGGGCTACCCCTCGCACAGGGCTACTCACCTAGATTAAGTGGATAAAAGGAAGAGAGAGTAATTATAGAACTATTTTCATAAGATAATGATCAATTAGATACATGCCTACATCTAAATCTTATGTTTCCCCCGTTTCTAAATAAGTGTTACGTTGAGTAAATCAATGTAATTAACTTTGACTTTATCTTCTCGCTACTACATAAAGAAAAATAGAGTAAAGTGAGATCTTGCTATATCTCAATGTCGAAATTTTAACTTTTTCTAATTTTTATTTAGCTTGTGCAAAATTAAAGATACTAATGATAAAAGAAGCGCGTTAAATTATATGAAAATGTGAATTTGATACTTATTTATGTAATACTGGAGAAGAAAAATGTTAGAAAGCGCAACAAACTTCCTAGAACTAAAAATCATTTCTATAACAAACTACTACCTTTTTGTGAGATCTTGTTTTTTTTAATCTAATTATATTCATCAGAAATTCAGAGATAGTTGGTCTGTGAGTGGTAGAATACTTAATAGGAGTATTTATTATCTGCTCTTTTTTCATTTTCAATTTCAAGATGACGTTAATTTTTTTTTTTTTTAGGTTAAACCAATTTTGATTCGATATCATAAACTATTCCTTTTATTTAAAGAATCTTAGTAATTCGGTCAATTTAGTTTCACTATGAAATTTTTTGTTGATTACTCTCTGCTTTAATTTTTTTTTGTGGTGAAAATTGCGAAGAAGCGTCGAAATTGATACGGGTAAAGCAATTAGAGGAAAATGGAAAAACAAAGAGAGAAAAACTCATTGTCAATTTTATACTCTCAATTTGTTAGTATTTTGTACTTTTTAGTTTTGGATGGAACCCCGAAATCCGAAGAAATGAGAAAGGCGTTAGAGCATGAGCAGTGGGTTACGGGTTGGTTGGTCTTTGAGATTTTTTTTCTTTCTCTCTCCTTTCCTCCTTCTTACGCCTCACATACCACTAACTTCCCACCAACTTATCCTTTTTTTCTCACAATGGGTAGACAATAGACTAGTCTTACTTGCTTTTCTAATTCTTTCTCTTACTTTTGGTATACTCCATCATATACTCTCTTTCCTATCCAAAATGTTCTTATTCTTATATAGAGTAGATAATTTTTATTCATGTTTTAATTAGTGATACATTAATTAATTTATATACATTTTGAATAATTTAGGTAGGAGAAAGTTATTAGAAAGAAAAGTAGGTTGTGAAAAAATATGGTAAAATATATCAAATTTAGGCTCAATTTATAGATAATTTTTTTTATAGTTGTAATGTAATTTTTTTTAAAAAAATTAAGCTGATTTTATTCACTTCAAAACAAAAAAACAATCTTGTTAAAAAAATCAGCAACGATAAAGCAATATTGATACATATGACATCACCCCATTTGTAGCTATGCATACCATCGAAGGCATAGTTGGTCTAGCATTCAGACCAACCAACTCCAAGGGCCAATTGCTCCAATAGTAAAACTAAGTAAAGCTAGCTTTACTTTATGCTAGACCAACCAAAACCAACCCAATTGTTCATGCTCTTATGAGGTAAATGATAAAGGCAAATGGCAAAAAGAAGTGAAGATCGAGTCAAGACAAATAAGTGGGTCTATTCACTTAAGTGTCAAAAAATTAAGAAGTCCATGTTGATGACTTTTTGGTTTGGGAGTTGTTGCTGATACCTTATTCGGTTCCTTCTTCTCCTTCTTCCATAACCTGAGCTCGGAGAAGGACGAGATAAGAGGGGCTCATGGAGAATGTGGTAAGAAATCCATAATAGAGTCCGACCACAACGACCGAATTGATTATCTTCATGCATAAGGATAGGGGTGAAAGTTCGGTGTGCGGTTTGGATTAGGGCCTAATCCAATCCGAATAAAATTTGAATTTCAATTTTTCAATCCGAATCCAAACCAATTAGGGTTTGAATCCGATCCAATCCAATCCGAAATTTCATACTCTAGATTGGATCCGATCCGAAAATCCGATTTTTTTAAAACTAATTTTTCGATGAAATACATTAAGCACAACAGCAGCCTAATAGATTTAGGAAATGAGGAATTAAGTGCAATTAGTGCTTTAGGGGAAGGATTGAAGTTCTATGTGTATTGGACTATGGAGTAGGTTTTTTTATAATAAAAAACAGTTAAGCACTTAAGCCCAATCCAGACACATAAAACAAGGCATATTACTATTCGGTTATATTGGATTTTTGGATCCAATTACCCTCAATCCAATCCGAAAATCCAATTTTTCAAAAATTCTCAATCCGAATCCAATCCGAACACAGTTCGAATCCGATCCGAATTACTAATTTGGATTGGATTGGATTGGATTGGATTTTGGATTTTATCCGAATAACTTTCACCCCTATATAAGGATACTAGATTACCTAGTAGAAAGGATTGACCAAAGAAGAAGATGCTGGTAAGGGGATCCAAACCACGGTCATTTGTTAAAATAGAAAAACAGAGAGAGAAGAACTCACCGTTAATTTTGTACTCTCAATTTGCTTTAGTATTTTGTACTTCTGAGTTTTTGGATGAAACCTTGAAATCTCGAGAAATGAAAAAGGCTGATAAAGTAAAGACGGTTGATCGAAAAAAGTAAAGAGTCTCGAGACAAATAAATCGGCCTATTTATTTAGATGTCAAAAAATTAAGAAGTCCATGTGGATGACTTTTAGTTCGGAACCAAAACAGATGATGTTGGTAAAGAAGTCCAAACCCAAGTAATTTGTTGGGATGGAATGGAACAACTCCCACTTAGGATTAGGATATCCATTTACCCATCTCACCTGAACTTATATATAGAAAAATATAAGAGAGAAATAGTCAATTTTTTTTTGTGATGTGTTTTTCGATATTTCTCCAAATATTTGGTGGGTTAGACAAAAATTTTATCGAGTGAAAGATGAACCTGGAATTGCAAGGTACAATTTTGCCTCAAATTCGTGCCGAAATTCCTCCTACAATCAAATCGAGTAATACCCATATTGGCAACCTTAAAATCCCATCAACTTTTGGGTAAATTTCTTTTCTTAAGCTATTTATGAAGTATATTTTTTTCATGTATTTCTTTTAGGGATTTGATTTATTCATCAGTGCTAATTTATGGCGTTAATTAAGTTTGATTATACATGCTATCGCTCATATCCTTCCCTCTTTGTTTATGCATGGCTAAATTACTGTATCTTCACAAGTTTGAATCTAATTAATTGTGAAATGAGTAAAATGCATTTAGTTTGATCATCTTTAGGATATCATGCAGGAATAATTGATTTCTCTCATAAATATGTTCTGGGTATTCTTTAATTTTTGATGGGTCAGCAATAATTGATGTTTGTGTAATTTGGCTAACTTGTTCCCAGTTTTTAACAAACCAAACAAATGTGAATGATATGAAATGCTTGATGAATGTAGCTAAATTTTTCATGTTGATGTTACTCTTAGATGTAAATCATGTGATAATTAGGGAAAATAGTTAGATAAAAGAAAAAAGGTTGTGATAAGAAACGCTCAATTTCTCGTGCTCTTGCTACAGTTAAACGATCTTCTTCGGATAATTCGTCCAACCCAAGGAGAACTATGTTTCATTGAATTTTTGGGGAGCTCTAATTGAATATTTCTGTAGATGACAATGCTGGTGTCATAATTAAGTTATGCTCGTCTATGTGATTGATTCGGGTGGAACCATGCCTATCTAACAGTAATTTGATATGTGCTACTCTGAACAATAGAGATGAATAGCTAGTCGTGCTATTCGATCTTTTGCATTACTCTAATGTTAACGAGTTCTTAACCTAAATATAGTTATAGTACTAGATTTTGGAATGCGGACTTCTTATGGAGCAGTGAGAAGAGCACTGCATATTTTTTGAAGACATTGAAATTGGCGGAAACTTAACCAAGTGATTAAGGTTATTCTATTACAAGAGCTTCCTTTTGAAGTTCTTTAGGTACCTACTATTCGAGCTCCACGACCTTCATATCTAGATGCCACAGTAGCCCAAACATGTGATCATTGTAAGTTGGATTGTGAAGGTGTTGCTTAGTGCATCATGGTCAAATTTTGGAAATTGTAGATTCGTCATTCATCCATTAAGCAATGTATGTTCCTGCATTTTCTCTTTGTATTGGGGCTTGGTAATTTGTGTTCTCTTCAACCCTGAACATAGATTGCTGAAGTTACTGAACAAGTTTTATAATTTATATGGGCTTTTAATGTTCTCTTCGTTTATTTCAGTGATGAGTACTTTTGGAGATTTTATATCTGTGTTTGATATGATTTTTAAATGTCATCCGTTTCCTTTCAGAGAAAGCTTTTCTAATTCATGTTCAAGATGGAAATCACTAGAAGTACATTGCAACAATAGTCAGAGTACAGAGCAGTCTGCTGCGTCAACTAGTGACAGTCAGAGGCTACCTGAGCTTTCTTTCAACAGGTTGCAACCTAGTGACAACGATTGTGATGGATTGCTAAGGCGTCTTTTTGGTCGGTTTCTTGCTCGTGAAGCTGTTCTTGATGAAGAATACTGGGTTTGTTTTGCTCTTGTTATATTGATGCTTTCCCCCTAAAAGTATTATGAACTGGGGTACTGAGGCCTTATATCTATATGTATTCTTTTCTCTAATCTGTGGCAGACAGCGGCATGGTTGCGGGCAGAAGCGCATTGGGAATCTGTATCAGACGTGCGGTTAGTTTCTATCTCAATTCTGAACCTTGTGGACTGTTGTATTATTTTCTTTGTGACCCATAGATGGTAATTGGTAAGTATTTGGTGGAATCTCCATAATGGTACCTTTCTCTCCTATTTTGTTGCCAAATTGCTACTTGTCTCTTTGCCTTTTGAACAGTTCCTTGTGGTCACAGACTTGTTGCATTATTGTTCTTTCAGGCACATTGATGCATTTAAAAGGAAGTATGCAGAACAGGTGAGTTAATGTAGGGAATAATAATATTGACATAACCAAGTGTAAAAGAAGAACTGAATTCAGGAAAAGTTTTTAACTTTTGGGATGGGAATCAGCAGAACTCAGACCACTATTTTTTCAAACCCTCTGAAGTGCGGGTCATTTGGGGAATTGGAAGTGGTTCAGTAAGGTGCATATATTCATTTTTATTTTGATGGAGTGGATAACTGTTTTTCTAGTTGCTGCATTTTCCGAAATCCAATTAAACCATCTTCTTGCTTCCAATGGTTAGGCTGCATGTGTATATGAGGCCCTGGATCCATCTTAAATGAGAGCTTTGTTACTGAATAGTCTGCTTTCCTTTTTAATATTTGAGATTCTGGCCATGTTTTTCACAAGTGGTCTGCCAAGCTTACACCTGGGATTTAAGTCACTGACTCTTGGAAGCATTTTCCTTTTCGTTTCTAAATGTGATACAGCGATGGGTTTTGATTCTTACATTCATTGCCTAATTGATGTTCTCATAACAACTTCACAAGTTGTCTGCGAAGGCTACACTAGGGATTCAATTTATGCACTTTTGGATAGAGTAACTTTAACATCATGGTTAGAAAGCGAAATCTTAATCCCAAAAAATGGAGTAGCTTCTGCTCCACGAACCAAATCCTTTTCTCATACTGTCAGATTCTTTTACTATATTCAGTTCTACACTGTGTCATATGCTTCTCCAAACTCTTTCTTCATTCACTTGTTAACTCTCTCCATCCAAGTCATCGTGATCTCCATCTACTTCTAATCTTCATAACCCCAACTCTTTACATTGCTTATTGGTGCATCTTTTCTTTGATGTCACATAACTAACATTACTGGTTTGTCTTTATTTCTTATCTTTAATATCTGCAACTCCATTTCGAGTATTTCAATTCGAATTTTACTTAATAGGGTGTTCCGCACATCCATGTCAACATGGCATCTCTGCTAGACTGCTAGACCCATCTTCTTAATATGATGTTTTCTTAATATCCAAAATTCCAACCCATACTGCTGGTCTAACAATTATCTTGTTGAACTTTCCCTTTTAGATGTACGCTACAATCCTACAATATCCCAGATGTTACTCTTTGTTTCAGCGACTCAAACTTAATTCTATAATCCCCATTATGGTCAATATCTTCACTCCAGAAAAGCTATCCAATGTACTTACAACACTCACTTAAGGATACTAAAAATATTTGTTAACCAATCAATTCGAACCTCCTTGAGGCATCTCCAAACCTAAATAGCAATACTACATTGGCGAATCATTTTCCTTAATTTCTTTCTCTTTGATGCCCTTTCAGCAGTTTGTTCAGGATTCTCCACACTTAACCCCGGTTGATTTCACGGTCCTCAATAGAATATCTATCAAAATATTCTATCAATCGGTTATTAATCTCTTCATCCGGGACAAAGATCCTTTGGTTATTACCTTTCATACAATTAATTATGAAGAGATATCCCTGGTCATCACTTGTATCCTTCTAGCTTTTTCATAACTATCTTTTTTACCATCTCTCGAGTATAGTTTGTCGTATACATCCTTGTATGCCTCTGACTTAACTTGTCAAATGCTTTTGTCACCTTAACTTTAGCATCATTTTATTTGGCAATATTTTCCTTAATCCTGCAACTTTTAAAAGTTAAGGCTCAGTTCTTCTCAACTTAGTTTTGCTGAATCTAATACATTTTTGCCAAACTTTACTTAATTTCAGTGAACTTCATTTCATTGCTGAAGTTAACTTATTAGCTGAATTTAGCATCTATTTTTTCAGCTTAACTTAAACTTATATTTTCTTAACTTTATTTTTGCTTTACTTTCTTTTGTTGAACTTGATACTTCCTCCGTTTCTTTTTAGATGTTACACTTTCTATTTTAGGAAGTTTTAAATTAGATGTTACACTTTTATTTTGGATAATAACTTCTCTCTATCTCTCTCCTATCACATGTTCACATGGGACCCTTTTGTTTTTCATTCTCTCTATCTCTCTCTTCTTCAAATATTACCTAGGAGTCCGTGATTTGAAAAGTGTAACATCTAATAAAAAACGGAGGAAGTATATTTATTTGCTTGACTTATTTTTGCTCTTCTTAAATTTCTATTGTTGATGCGTATTTATATAAAGTAGAGAAGAAGAAAGCCTGGTAGCATTCTCCTTTCTTCTTGACTACTGTTTTTACGTCCTAAACTCCTAATACCACCTTGTTGTGTTGCTTTTACGTCCTCATTCCCTTTGATTCAATTGGTTAGAAGCATTTCTGAATGTGTAACTGAGAGGGGGGGGGGGGGAGGAAAAGGGAGGTGAAGAGAGTGAAAGAGTGAGCTTCCATTCCCCTTCTAAAATTTTCCAACACTAGGGGGATCTGATTTATTTAAAGGGGAAGGAATATGGGTTTTTGTAGTTCCTTTTATTTCCTTCCCCTATATATATATATATATATATATACACCCCTTTTTCTCTTCCTTTCCCTCGAACTCATCCTATCCACATATAGTATAAAGGATTCTGATTCTATACATTGTTTAAGCTCAAATAATAATTAACATATCCATTTGTTGCATTTCTTACATGTACACATACTTGTTGTTTGGTTGATAGAAATACTGGTGGGGAATTGGCCTTCTATTTGGAATGGGTTAGTTTAAGTAATTGATGTTTCAAAGTCGTGTTGCTTTCAGTCACCCGGGATTGAAAAGTGTTGTTTTGGTATTAGAAACATGAATTGACAGCAAAACAATGATGAAAGCTTATTGATTATGAACTTTTGCTAGCGATTGGTCTAACTATAACTATTCTTTGATAGTAAACGTTAATCTAGCTCATCTATCGCTCTTCCATTACAATTAAATTTAATGACTTGGAACTGTCTTGTGTCATATTACAGGAGTTCTATGCTCTCAAAAGGCGATGCTCTGGACTGGATGGAAATTCCCTTAAGTGCTTCTGTCTAGTTGCAGTATGTTCTAAGCTTTTAATGTGCTCTATGTAATTATTTGTAGCTTGTCTCTTGTGGTGTCTTATAGCCTTCTGAGATGTATGTTCTATCTCATACTATTATATCCTATTATGTTACTCCATTTCAAAAATAAATGTGCTACTAGCTTTGTTGAAAAGTTTGAAGATAATGTAACATACCTTTTTTTTGACAATTGAGTCCTCCGTATCTCTCTCTTCATCAAAAAGGAAACACTTTTTTTTTCTCCTTTTAACTCTCTTTTCTTCCTTAATACGCGTACTGGGACCTAATACTATATTTGTTTATTGAAATGGGAGGGAGTATAATTTCTCAAATGAAGCTAAGCTGAAGAAAACATGACAAGAAAGCTTAATTACACTGGATTGAATCAAAGTCCTAGCATAACTTCTGTGGAAGGAACATAACAATTCACCTTACCTCTCTTCTAGAGTATTTAGGATCAGTTAATGCAAGCTCCTCGTTCCTTTCTGATGTAGATTGTATGCTGTTCAGATCACATTTCTGGCTCTAAGATCACGTGATTCACTAGTTCGACAAACTTGATCAGTACTAGTTTTAACCTGTTGCTCTGAACATATGCTAGGCGCATTCTGTGTCTGTTCCTTCTCTGTTTCTTTTTCCCGGGGGATGAGAGGGTGGCGGGTTTCCAACCAGGAAGATGAATCCAAGCATGCCACTAGTTTGACAAACTTGATTAGTATTCGTTCGACTAGTTTTTGAAACATATGCTAGGTCCATTTTATGTCTGTTAGTCTCTCTCTCTCTTTCTTCTCCTGGGGGAGAAAGGGGGGGGGTGTTCAAGCAGGAAAATGAAAACCAAGCAAAATCTCTTAGTACTTAGCAATCTTATTTGATTAACTACATCAGTTTGAACAATTTTGGTTTTGCTTTCTACATCATCTAACATCACTTTGAATTTTGACCAAATTATGATTTAATTTGGCTAGTCTGCAATCCTATTGCAACCTTTTGCTACTTCTATGTTTTTGGGAAGTATTAGTTTGAGAGAAGATTGAGAATATAATTGACAATAGATTGTATCTCAATCCAACATTACATCATTTCAGAATGATCTATTTCTCGTCCTTAGCTCTCTACTATTTATGATTTTTTCTATTAAGTAAACTACCCCAATTGCACTTCATCCTTGCGGTACCACATTTACTCTTATTGCTTCTTCTTGCATATGGAAGATCACATGTCAAGTAGATGAATGGCTTATGCTGATGTGTAGCGGCGCAATCACAAACCTTGATACATTAAATCAACTTAAATATGTTCCTAGGCTCTTGTACATCGATAATGCTAATAATCTTATGTGTCATGTACCCAGGATTGGGATAGTTGAATGGGTATGTTATGCAATCGGTTGCTCATAATATTTCATTAAATTTTCCATTGTTACTATTGGCGGCCCAGTACAATGCAAGAGGTAGCAATCTGTTTTTAGAGAACTTGAGATGTTGTTGACCTTGGATAGTGTCAAGACATGTTCCTCGTCAAGATTTGCACTAGATCTAACAACTATTGCAGAAGAAGCTGTTATCTTATTTCCCTGTAATTTCATTTTTAACTCCTCTTCTCCCGCAGTTCCATTCTTTTTGAAAATTATCTTTGATATTATATTTTCAGATTGTAAAGGAGTCTAATTGAACAAGATTCTTGCTTGTGACTGATGGAATCTCTAATGTAATATGCTGTAGAATTCTGCCTCGTGTCATTTTTTTTGCTCTGCAATTTTACGCTTTCGTCTTTTTGTGTACTTTAGGTGAAGGAGGAGAAAAATGTCAGGAGAACTGTGCTAAACAGTGTTGTTGGAACATTAGACTTGAGCATACGGCAATTTTTGAGAGGGGAAACATATCCGGGGGTACTTTTTTCCCAGTTTAACTTAGTTATACCATCTGAATCCTATATTCTGAACCCGATCGTTTTCTTACCATTTGTCTCTTATTATGTTTATTATTATTGTTATTATTATTAATTATTTCAGGAGGTAAAGAGGTCTTCAAGATTCTTGGCAAGTCAGGAGCCCTTTGATGCTCATAAGTATGCATATATTGCTAATGTTTGTGTTACCAAATTTGCTCGACGCCAGGGTATTGCTTCCAATTTGCTCCATTTGGCCACTGATGTTGCTATTGCATCTGGTATTGCTCCTTGAATTTATCTAGAAACTTGTGCCTGTGTTTTTTGCATGTTTTCAGTATTAATATCTTCTGTGTACTTTTAGGAATGAAGCAACTATATGTTCATGTAAATCTAGACAACAAGGCTGCTCAAGAATTATACACTAAAGCTAATTTTAAGGTTTGAAATTGTTTCCTGGCAGCACGTTCATATCTACTTCAGTTCATTATTCCATTGACTTGCATGTCATTCTTCATAACCTATTATCTAAGTCATTTTGTGGTATCATTACGGCGCTCCATGTCTCTTTCCAATTATAACTTTCTTGTGCAGGAAACTCCTTGACATATTTATGTTCTTATTGTCTTTGCTAGATTGTGCAGGCTGCCTCTTCCGCTTTCTTACAAAATCAGAGGCTTCTAATGGTGAAGGTGCTATGAGCCTTCAAAGATTCCATACAAATTCATATCCAACATCAACGTGTATATGTGTTTTATAACATTCACTTAAAAGGTATCTCCTTCTGTTGCGCCTCTTCTATTGTACTCTCTCTCTCTCTCTCTCTCTCCCCCCCCCCCCCCCTTTTCTGTTTCCTTTTTTTCTTTTTCTTTTGCCTGCTTTAGTCTGCAGAAGTTGCCAATTTATTTTTTTTACTTTTGGCATGTAAAACTTCTAGCATCTTGATTGTAAGTTGTGAATATTGCATTTAGAATTCATAGTTTCTGTGCATAATGTCGTGGTTTGCTAATGTGAGATTATATCTGCTTTGTTGCCAACAATTTGACATTCTGCTGAATTGGTCATATTTCCCCTGGCTTTATTGTTCAGTTCTTTTCCTATTTTTGCATGTATTCATTGGATCAATCTATCAGTTCACTGGCGAAGGGAAAGTAATATTACAAATCACTGTATATTACAGATAAAGTTACAAAATTAGTATATATATTTATTTCTCCTATAATTGGGTACATTGTGCCTCTCAAAAATTATTAGTTGTTCTCAAAACAAAAATTTGGAACTCATAAAGGTCATGGATAATTTATGAAATTACGATAATAATATTCTCTGGAAACAGAAAATAGTTAGCAGACTTTGCTGGACTTCCTGGCCATGACAAACTTCTTCCACACATCAGTAATCTCCCTTTGTGTCTCAAGTTCACTTTTCTTCGGCTCGCAGACAACCCCATTCTTCCCTATGACATGATGACCGAGACTTTTATTATTCTTGGAAGGGAGGTGATCAAGCTCATTGAGAACCTTGGTGATGTCGAGCACAAGCCGCTCGGCGAGAGTCCTGGAAAAGTCTTCCCGAACCACAACACGAAGCACTGTTACATGCTGTGCATCAGCTGGCATGGTGTAGGCTGGAACAATCCACCCAAATCTTCTTAGCATCTCTGAAACCTCAAACTCGTTATGTAGGGTATTGTCTTTAAGAGAGAAGGCCACTAAAGGAACACCATTATCTTTAGACGCAATTGTGAATCTCCCTGTCTTTTTTAGGCCCGTCTTCAATACCATAGCATTTTCTTGGCAGTTCTCCATCACATTCCGGTATCCTTCAAAGCCAAGGCGGATCAACTGATAATACTGAGCAATGACTTGACTGGATCCTGCACACCAAATAATCTAGTGAGGATCCTGCTGCTAGCTGGAGGCTCATAAAAGATAAAAAGAAGGTAGAGTACAGGCGGTAACTAAACATGCAAGCTAAAATGTTCTGGGATAATTACAACCACATTGAGAATGCTAGTACTTTGTGGGAGATTTTGTTGTAGACTGGAGCATGACTTTGAATTATCCACCTCGAAAATCCAAAGTGGAACTTATGGAACAAGAAAAACATGCTTTATAATGAATTTTAGGAGTTTACCTTTGGAGAAGTTGAGAGTGAAGGTAGGCTGGTCAGTTCCTAGGTAGTTGATATGGAAAATGAGCTCTTCAGGCAAGTCTTCCTTGCTCCTCCAAATGACCCAACCAATGCCAGCATAAACAAGACCATATTTATGGCCACTGACATTTATGCTCTTCACCAGGGGAAGCCTGAAGTCCCATTCTAGCTCTGGGTAAAGGAAGGGTGCAATAAATCCTCCACTTGCTGCATCCACATGTATAGGAGTATCCCACCTGCCAACTTTATGGTAAGTCCATGCATACATTTTTTTTTGGGTTTGCATATGTTATGAATAGCATTTCGGATCACATAGGCGATCCCATTCTATTAGGATTAAGGCTTTGACATTATTACATATTATGTACCACCTCCGGCCTAGCTTCTTAGTCCACTTTGAGCGACATACTTTCAAAGTGGATAAAAAAAATCTGGGATGGAGGGATTTAATGTTATCAAGTGGGAATAGAAACTGAATAGCTACAAAATCAAAGATTGGTACCCTGTGTTTTTGTTCTTTTCTAGCAAGAGATCGTTCAAAAGCTTGACGTCTTCAAACTCGCCATTAAGGGTGGAGCCAAGAATGGCAGCGACACATATGGTGTTCTCATCTACCATTTCAACAGCCTTAACAGGGTCCATCACATAATATCCTTCCCTTAGCTTCACTTCCTTCAGTTCCACTTCAAAGTACCTTGCAAATTTTTCCCAGCATACCTACAAATAAAACAAATGAAGTAGTGGGTTTTAGAATATACTTGTGGTTGTGTTCATTCATGTTCAACATTTTCATATAATTGAATGATATAATCGTTTGTGACAAGAAATGTACTATATACTTGAACATTAGCGCCCGTGACGATGTTGGGCTTCTCATAAGGTAAGCCTTGAGCCTTGCGCTTGTTCTGCCATCTCCTCTTGAAAGCGAGCCCGGCTAGCATTATAGCCTCGGATGAGCCTACTGTTCCTACTCCGACAGCTGCTTCTGAGTCTTCAAGTGGAGCGTTGAACAGCCTTGCTATCATGTTCACACATCTATTCTGCTTGCGTCAATGTAAAACAATTATGTTAATATTGTGAAGTTACACCATTAATCCTGCATAACTTTCTTAGTCCAGAGACCATTGGATTAGTGTGTCAATATCATATGAAAATGATGATCCTGCATAACAGTTATTTTTCGCTCTTCACAATTGTCCACTTTTTCTTAGGAACTGGTGCACTGTTCTTTTCAGCCAAAAACTTGTATGTGGCGGATGTTTTTATTTATTTACGAAGGCTTCTTTGATTGGACGGAAAACAATTTCAATGGAAAATGAGTTTTTAATAGAAAACATAATCGTAGATGAATTTATCTTTGTTTAGTTCTATGTATAAAAAGTTACGAGAAGAAAAATGAAGATTAAAGGAGAGGATGAATAAGTGGAAGGAAATAAAGCGTAGAATAGGGAGGAAAACTGGTTTTGAAAATGTTTTTTCCCCTTAGGGAAACAATATTTCACTATTTGGAAAACTGTAATCCAACTTTCACAAAACAAATAAAAGAAAATGGAGAAATCAATTTTCTGGAAATTTGTTTTTCACCCAACCAAACACTCTTTAAGTGGTAGAATACCTTTATATAGTTAAACGTGAAACGTTTTTAGTTGCTTGATCAATTTGGAAGCGCAAAATCACTACAGGTCGTCCTTGAACCTCGAGTTTACTTTTCCGTTCTAAATTCTAAATATTAACATCCGTTTTTAAATAGTTGCAACAGTTTGACTTTTACGCTTGCCAACGCACAAATTTGATCATTAATATCTCTAATTATGTATTTGTAGAAGTTATTAATAATTGTTATTATAAAAATATTCATTGAGACAAACCAATAACATTTTATATCATCATTTTCGTTTTTATATATTAATAAAAAATATGGTCAAATTAAGATATGTGAATAGAATAAAAGTGTTGTAACCAAAAAAACACATGAAGTATTTTATCTTTACAAAAAGGGAAATCATTCTTGTTTTAAATTCTCAAATGGTTTTGTTCTTAAAGTTTGACCCAGAAAAGTAGGACTAAACTAGTTAGACTCAAACCTATGGGAATTCAATACCTGCAAAAATCAACCTTCAAATTTGACCAACGAATTTCAGAGTAATAAATAGTGAAAAAAATATACACTAAAAAAGATGATGACCTGAAGCTCAGTGGTGACAGGATACTCATCCATGTCAACATAGTTCTTGTTAATGGCCTCCATCATTAGCTTGTTACACTCTGGCTCCATCCATGTTGTAACAAACGATGCCAAATTCAGCCGTGGATTCCCATCTAACATC
Source organism: Beta vulgaris subsp. vulgaris (assembly GCF_026745355.1). Taxonomy (NCBI): domain Eukaryota; kingdom Viridiplantae; phylum Streptophyta; class Magnoliopsida; order Caryophyllales; family Amaranthaceae; genus Beta; species Beta vulgaris. The sequence goes on along the minus strand of NC_079207.1, from coordinate 6,686,503 downwards.
AGCTCATCGTTTATTATTTGGTACGCTGCCTCCTTTGGTATCGAACTCTCGGGCATCTTAAACCTGACACGAACATGAACACGAATAAGATATGAATTTAAACTCGTTTATTACATGATCATATGATCATGGTTGCGTTTTGTTATATTTTGAGCACTATCCGAAACCAACATGAAACCAAACGACACATGAACGTAAAGTTATTACATATATACGTACCTTGGAAGCGGAGTTTGGAGATGGCGAGAAGCGAAAGTGCATTGAATGTAAGAATCTGCATCAAATACTGCTTCTGAAAGTACCATGGTTGATTGGTTTCTTAGGTTAAACAATAGTATGAAAGATGTAAGAAACTAAGTTTTGTATGGCTTGGTAAACTAAGTTTTTGCTTGGAGAAAATGAGGTGGTGGTTTAGGGTATTTATATGAAAGTTATGTAGGGTAGGAATTTGATAAATATATATAATATGTAATTGATGAGTTTGCAATTTTCCGCGTCTATGATATATTATTCTATATTTACCAAATAAAGTTCAAAAAATCTAGACGAAGAAAATAGTATAAAGTTTTTTTGCTTTTTGTACAAGACAAGAAAAGAAAAAGGAGAAGTTTTCATAATACATGTGTTTTGAGTTTTGACAATATGTTTATTTCTTGGTCAGAACAATGAAAAAGGACAAGTTGGCTAATGTGTTACTGACTTTAGTCGTGTTATTACAAAGGAAAATTTGTCTAAAAAAAACCTTTTAAAGGTTTAATTTTGCGAAAAAAATCCTTATAGAACATTCTTTGCAAAAAGAAACCATAAATTTAATTTTTTTTTTGCAAAAAGAAACCTATTCCCATTTTCGATGTATATTTTCTCGATTCCGATGCTGACCTTCTATCTTTCTGTAACCTTTTATTTCTATTCACTGCAACACCGCCCCTATGCATCTCAAAAACCATTCCGAAAAATGTAAGTTTGTGGGTTTTTTCAACAAAGAATGCTTTAAGAGATTTTTTCTCACAAAATTGAACTTTCAAAAGTTTTTTTTGACAAATTTTCCTATTATAAACTCATAATGGAAGTGTAATAAACCAATAATAGTATAATACACCCTTCAGGTGTAGAATATTCGCCATTAAACAATTCGAAGGCCAAAGGGATTTATTTTTTTCTATTTCTTTGTTTCTTCGTTTCCAAGAAGAATTATTTCTTTAATAGTCTTCTTCTTTATTAGGTTAAAAATGTTGGTATTACAAAAGCAATTATGTCATAAATGATTGTATAAAAAAAAGTTAATCCTATAAAAAAGAAGAGAAGAGGAAGGCTAAAATAAGTTGTTAGATATTTAAATGTGAAACAGTTAGCGCATTTACAGAAGTGTTTCATGAATTGATATTCAAAATTAAAACGAAGGATATGTTAGCCTAGTGGTTAAAATTGATGTGTTGTGAATCATAGGTCATATGTTCAAATTTGGTATTTTTAATATACTCATTGAAAGTAATCAAACAAGATTCCACATGACTATGTTTATTCTTCTATATTGAAAAGAATTTAGATTTTTTTTTACTTATAAACAACGTCAAAAATTCATGTTTGGTAAATGACTTTTTCATTGGCATTTGGCTTTTCAATTTGGTCAAACAACCAAAATAATGTTTGGTAATTGGATTTTTGGTTTGCTGAAAAGCTGCCAAAATGAAAAAGCTTCATGTAGTAGCTTTTTGGTGGCTTTTGGCTTGTTGACCCACAAACTCTCTAATAAACCGCCAACAATCACAACTAATATTACCAAATACTTTTGAAAACAGCTGGTTTAAACAACCAACTTAAAAAGCCCTATATACAACAATGCTTCCAGTCAGTTTAACAAACTAACTAAACCACCCAGGCACCCAACAACAGATTGCCAAACAACTCCTATGTAATGGCTGGAGTATTGAACTATATTGTATCAAAACATGTATAGTTAGTATGATGCATGGCATAATTTGGATCCTTTGTTGTTGGTTACTCATGGAAGGGTCATGGTGATTTTTGAAGGTTTTCATGGAGTTTAAGTTCCATTATGGCTCTTCGTAGTTTTCTAGTTCTAGTAGGAATATGACTCTTAAAATCTTAATCTTAGTAGGATTAGAACTCCTAGTTTTGTTAGGTGTATATTAGTTTATCAATTCTAGTTAAGTTAGAAATTCACATTCTTGTTGGATTATGATTCCTAATTGGATTAGAATTATGATTTAGTTAGAATTCTAGTAGTAGTAGAAGTCTTTTGCTTATTATTACAGGGTTTTACTATCCTAATTGGGATATGTTTTACTTGTTTTAAGCTAGTAAGGAGTCTTAGTTAGTTACTTAGTTTATCTTTTAGTTTAAGTTATCTTTTATCTTTAGTCCTAGTATAATTAGGTATTTGTAACGCCTATTTAGAGGTTATTTTCGATCATTAAAAATACAGATTAATATAGAGTGATTATTTTCGATTACATTGAGTATTCATCCAAATCTAATTGTTGCTGACTTACCCTTTACGTATTCAAACCCTTAGTTTGTTTTTCGTAGTGGTGTTGCCTTTATCGTGATTCACCTAAGCACTATCCAGTTTTGTGTTGTTTAATTGGTGGCTTTCCCTTTACGCTAATCAAACAATTCGAACCTTTTATGTTATTCTTGGTGATTAATTTTTTTTATAAAATTCATATAAAAGCCTATCCAACCCTCAGTTTAATATTTGTGGGATCAAATTCTTTATCGGAAATCAACTAAGTACTATCCTTTATTTCTTTTAATTTCCACACCTTAATTTAGTCTTTTAGAAGATTAAATATATCAGTTAGTTTCTTTATTTTTATTCTTTTAGTTAGTACTCCTATTCGGGTTTTGAAGAATATTATCTAATATGCAATCTGTAAAAGATTTTAAACTATTCCTTAGTAAGATAAGTTCATTAGCCAAAAATATTCTCTTTTTTCTTCCATCATCAAAAATTATGCAATTGTAGTAACTCACTCATATACGTTTTTGTATATATATATCTGAATGTCTTCGAATCTGATTCAACTGTTATATGTTTATGCCAAACTTTTTCCTGTAATGAGGAAGTTTGTGGTGGTAAAAGAGTGCAGAAATTCTGCTTTTTAAGAATGATTTTCGCTCACTGAAGCCAGAAAATTGCAAGGAATATTATCAAAATTTTCTCTCATAATGCATTGTAAGTTTCCATTTAACAATGATGTACAATAAGTATCAGTTAACATAATAAACATAGGGTTTGGTGCCAATGTTCGAGGACTTAATTTTACTTTTAAGTCATAAGGCCGAACCTTCCTAACTAAGATGGTCGGAGGTAGGGATCTCTTTACCTTTCTAACCTACTTTAAAGTAGCTAACCCGCCCGCCCGCAAACACTGGACGACTAAAGAGCTAAGTTTATAGTTTGTTTAGAGTTTTCCGTACCCACTTAACACAAAAAGGTAAAAAAAAACAAGAACATGATAAATATAAGCCCTTCGAATTTTGCCTTGATTTTGGTGTTATTCATCTTCTATTATCTTCATCTAAGATAGATGAAAAATATTTTTTTTTTATAATTTTTACAAATATATAACTAGAAATATTAGTGTTTAAGTTTTGGATTAACCTGCCTAAAAAGTAAAAGTGTACAATCTTTTAAATACAGAAGTAGTATATTTTCAAAAGGAAAACGACGAAAAATAAGAAATAAAAAAAATCGAGGGAGTACAATGTATGGGGGCTGTCTAAGTTTCATACAGGTTCTACCTAATCGCTACCGATCGCCATGGTCAACTCATAAGTACAGAAGACACTTACTTGGAAAGAGTCAATCCTTGATACCGGCATCTGTATCATACTGGTCATGTTGGAATACCTTAACAGTGTCCATCACTTGGGCCATTATTAAATGGACATGGGTCTGATCTAATACTTACTCAATGCGCCTATAAGCCTAGAGATAAGTATCAAAAAGGATATAATTGTATCCAACCAATAGGAGCAGGGTCCTACCTCACTTGAGACACTATTAGCTCCTATAAATACCCATGATCTGATTCATAAGGTCCAATGGTCCATTCACATATACTATGTTTCACTTGAGATATGCCGGTCATTATGTTTTGTCTTGCAGGACATCATACCGACACGCAAAGTTGAAGAATACCGATTCACTTCAACAACATTTATTTCATATCGAAACAAGTTTTGTGAAACTTAAAAACAAGAAACCAGGTTACAGTTTCTGGTAGCACCACAGGACGTAGCACACTGGAAAAAGGGCACACGGGACAGACGGGGAAAGCGCTGATGCTTTATAACGTACAAAAAAAATCAAGGAAGGGTAATATTTGGTAGTGGTATGACCGTATGAAGTAGGAATTAGGAACAATGAATATGATATGGAATTGGATGCGTTGGTGAATGGCGGTTCGGGAATACTAGCTGTAATATTTTTTGTTTATTAATCGCTTTCACATTTGCGTAGTTTAGACAAATCTTTATATAAGATATGCAATTTATTATCATTGAATTTGAGGTATATGCAGCCTTATATGTTAATAAAATACTTCCTCCGTTTTTAAATAAGTGCAATATTTCTTGTTTTCACGTTTGTCAATGCATTATTTTAACCATTAATATCTTCAATTATCAATGAGTAAAAATTATAAAAAGTTTATATTAAAAAAATTCACATTGAGACGAATCTAACAAGATCCCACATGACTATGTTTTTCTTAAAATGTAAATCACCAAAGCTAAATAAAGTTGAAACTGTGAATAGTAAACACTATGCAAATGTTGCACTTATTTAGAAACGGAGGAAGTATATTTTTTCTACGATAAGACCCTTTCTTTTTGTAAGGTAGATATAATATCCGAGGTTGAATTTTGATTGCTTATAGCTCTTATTAAGATTATATCTCTATTATATAAGGGAAGGGGGGAGCAATGGTGTCCTCTTTTGAAATGCCTATTTTGCCACAATTTCCTTTCTAAATTACAAAAGGAATGTCAAAATCAAAATCGACACTCAAAGAAAACTACCCAAAATTAATTTACAACACTCACAAATCACTTAAAAGAAGAAACTTTACAAATCACTCATACAATTGAGAAAATCACGTTATTAAAATCACGGAAATCACTCAAATAATCGGGAAACTTTATTAAAACTTGAAATTAACATACAAACTAAAACTAATAACCTAGAACGTCAATACATACAAAAACATTTACAAGAACCATTCACAATTAATGGTGGGTCATGATAAAAATAGAGGTGTATTTGTAGTGCAATCAGAATTTAGAAGTTAGACAAGGAAAAAAATTATTTACTTCTTTATAGTGTTTAGAATTTAGAAGTTAATACTGTACTTAATTCAAAAATCAACTAAAAACTTATAATAGTTGAAATCATAAATAAATTCAATAAAATTTCTATTTTGTTCATAGAATTGAACTTTGAAAAGTAAAAAAAAAAAAAGACAAAAATAATGGTGAGAGACTTAAGTGACAGAAACTAAACCAATCAAATTTTGCAACTAAAAACAATTATACTTCATATGTCTAATGTTCAAATTTTGACTTTTATGCCGAAGAAAATCGAATTTCTATTTCAAAAAAATTCAAGCACGCATCGCGTGCAAAAAATTCTAGTTTCTTATATGTCATGTTATAATGTTAAGTAATGATTCAACCCCTCAAAAAAAAAAAAAAAGTAATGATTCAAAATTTATATCATCTTATAGTATGTTTGAACAACTTTGATAAAAGATAGACAATATTTCTTTATAAGATACATAGTTTTATCTTCATCATCTTATATCTTTTTTTTATCGAAATCAACGATGATGAGTTTGAACAAGTTCAAAACTTCTTTCAGCTCGAGCTTGAATTTCATAACTCGTAGCTTGACTTGAGTCGATTCAAGCTAAAAAAGCTCAACTTAGATTCAATAAATTCAAATTGAGCTTTGATTGCGCTTTTGTCGAGTCATTTAACTTACTTGCAAACAACTCGATTAGCATCATTTAGTGCCATTCAAGCTACACCATGCCAATCAAATTAAAAAACAAGATGTAATCAAATTTCTTTCTAGTTTCTATGTAGCATCATTAATTATTCTTTTTTTTAAAAAGGCCATTTTATATTTTAAATAAAAGAGTAATCATCCATAGTTGGCTAGTTCTAGTCCAAGTTTCACACATGCTAATTTGGTCCTTGGCTTTAGCTTGGTCAATTGATGGTTCAAAAATTTCCGACAATTTAATTCGATTTCAATGGTTTACCACTACCAGGTCTTAAAGTTGACGGAGTGTCATACATTTCCTCCAGTTTTGGAGATTGGAGACTACCACTTTACCGATTTTTTTTTATTTTTATGTCATTTTCTCTCATCAATCTTTTTGGGGGCCATTGACA